>NC_087217.1:44247317-44302317 GCF_015104395.2 Macrobrachium nipponense | reverse complement strand
CATTTCCTTGTCTATGTACTGTGGATCACAAATCCGAAGCCCCCTCGTTACCATGTTGACGATTACATTGGACTTTATACGTTGGCTATGGTATGAATAAAAATGAATGTACATTTCTGCGTTGGTGTCTTTTCTGTATACACTAAATGTAAAGTTTTAAAAGTAACAGGGTCATGGTGAACCAGAACGTCCAGAAATGGCAAATTATTGTCGACCTCAAATTCAACTGAAAAGTTAATGGATGGCATCAAGTTATTAACTTTATAAATCAAAAAGATATCGTCAACATATCTGACCCATAGAAAAGGCTTAATGTCCTCAGGACAACGAAAGCTCCCGTTTTTAATGTATTTTTAATACACATTTTACATAATTGTGGACTTTGATTACTTCAAAATACGTATATATATATTATATATATTTTATATAATTTAAAGACAATAATTTAATGCCTTTTATCACCCAGGATATATTTCCAAAATACTATTTGCATTAATTTAATCTCATTGAAAATGAAAAAATCATTTATATATTTTATATAATTTAAAAACAAGAATCTAATGTCTTTTATCGCCCAAGACATTTTAAATTCTATAATGACTACTGCTGTGTGATGTCTTGGCCTAGACAAATAGCAGCCAAACCTCTCTTATTATACCTTCATTATACTCTCCACTTGTCATCATCATACCGACATTATCTCATTAACCCAGAGTGGCGTTCATTTCCTTACGCATACAGTACTCTCAGAGAGGCGAAATTAGTACGAAATTAATACGAAAAATAATTCGTACTTACACACACGCACGAACGAACTCGATTTCGCAACGTAGGTTTAGTCACGTATGAAGAAATTATTTTTTCAACCCCCCCCCCTCTCTCTCTCTCTCTCTCTCTCTCTCTCTCTCTCTCTCTCTCTCTCTCTCTCTCTCGCTCTCTCTCTTTTCCATTTTTCATATCCTTATTTTCTACTTTATCAATTTTTTAAACTCTCTCTCTCTCCACGTTGTCTCTTGCTATATTCTTCGTCATACCTTTATTTTTTACAAGTGTTCTCTCTCTCTCTCTTTCTCCCTCTCGCCATGCTTTTTCATATCCTTATTTTTTTTACTTTAAAATTTTTTTTAACTCTCTCTCTCTCTCTCTCTCTCTACATTCTTCATTGTCATACCTTTATTTTTTCTTTACTATTTTTATCTCTCTCTCTCTCTCTCTCTCTCTCTCTCTCTCTCTCTCTCTATTCTATTTTATATCCTTATCTTTTACCTTTTCAATTTTTTACTCTCTCTCTCTCTCTACATTCTTCATTGTCATATCCTTATTTTTTTTCAATTGTTCATATCTCTCTCTCTCTCTCTCTCTCTCTCTCTCTCTCTCTCTCTCTCTCTCTCTCTCTCTCTCTTTTTTATATCCTCATTTTTTACCTTTTCAACTTTTTTACTCTCCCTCTCTCTACATTTTTAATTTTCATACCTTTATTTTTTTCTTTACTAGTGTTTATCTTTCACCCTCCCACTCTCTCTACTCTTTTTGTTATAACCTTATTTTTTACCTTTTACAATTTTTTATTCTCTCTCTCTCTGTCTCTACATTCTTCAGTGTCATACCTTGATTTTTTTACAATTTTTTCTCTCTCTCTCTCTACATGCTACATTGTAATATCCTTATTTTTTCAGTCGTTTCTCTCTCTCTCTGCGGAAAGAAATGGCGAAATTTAGCTTGTTTGGCAAATTCGCAATACGATGAGGTAGCAGGAAGGGAACTGGCATTTCTCATCTATGAGATCAGCAACAGTCCTAACCAAAAAGATACGAAAGCATTCATAGATATATTAGAAGGATATAATCCTTCAAACTGGAACAAATCAACTGAAAACATCTTGAAAATAATTGAAGAAGTTCCAAATAAAATCCAAGTGGTCAAGAGACTCATAAAGAAAATATACATAAACCAACATATTCCGACAAAGAAAATGAATAAGGTGAACCTTGTGAATATCCTAATTGATGCATTAGGAAAAAGAATGCCAAAAGCATGCAAACTGTGTAAGGTGTGGTATAGCATAGTTAATCCACAAAACCTAATCAGAAAATGTGCTGCATGCAACATTCCGACCCATCCACAGTGTGCTGAGGTAATGCAAGATATGAGAAAAGATACAAGAATATTTTGCTCAACATGTCTATCATGGATAGACAATGTTATTAAATCAAGATTGAATGTACAAATAGTTGAGGATGAAGAAGAAGACGGGAGAAGAAGAAGAAGACGGAAGAAGAGCAAGGAAGGAACTGGAAGAGAAGTAAACAAAACTGATGACAGAAAAAAATAACGAAATAAACTAGTTACAAGAATAAAGAAAAAGTATGGATGCAGAGATACTCATTGATACTACATATGAGGCAATAAAGCAGCATACCTATGAAGAAATAAATTATGATATGACAACACAAAAGAAAATCCCGAAGAGGCTCTACCCAGATCTACACAATGACACAGATTTGGAGAAAGATGTTACTACAAAAATCCTAAGGTATGTCACAACTATGAAATATATGGTAAATGTGCATACCTAGATGGCTATGGGGATGATTGCAGAGATCTGCATCCAAAAATATGCAAAAACCTAAAAGAAGGAAAAGGATGTAAGTTCGACAAAAAATGTAAATATATGCACCCTGCAGCCATGAATCATAATCAAATAAATAACCAATCAAGTAATAAAATCCAAAATAAAAATAAGAAAGAAACAAATAAAGAGAGAAATAAAGAATATCAGGTAAAAGAAAAAAGCAAGCCACCAACGAGATATGCAGAGGTGTCAGCAAAAAATTTCAAAGCATCAGCTCCAAGATTCTACTCAAGAGATAATAACTGTATTTATTATGCAAGAGGAAATTGCAGATACGGAGAAAATTGCAGATTCAGACACAAAATGAATAATTATGATGAAGGAAGATCAAATATTATGGAAAAGTTGGATTTTTTAATCTCAGAATTTCTGGAAATGAAAAAAAGAACAACATACCAGAACAGGAAAGAGTCATGGGAAAATCCTTATTATTACCAATATTAAATGAAGGAGAAAACACGCAAACCATCATAGTGATGAATGCGCAGGGTTTAGTTACGAGTAACTCAAAAAGAAAAATAGAGTACTTAGAAGAACTAACCCAAATTGAAAAGAAAATAGATATAATGAATATAAGTGAAACCTGGTATTCCCAAGAGACTGGGAATGATGATCAAATAAAAGGATTCCAAACTTATAGATCAGATAGAAAAAATAGGAATCAAGGGGGAACCGCAATATATGGGAACGACAAGAAACAAGGAAAAATATATGAGAAATATAGTAACTCAGAATGTGAACTAATAGCGGTAGAATTTGAATCTGAAAAATTAATGAACATAGTAATATATAGACCTCTCCATAATACTAAAGAAGTTTGACTTAATAATAGAAAAATTGGATGATATATGTAGAAATCACAAGGACTGGATTATTCTCCTATCTGGAGACTTCAACTTTCCTTTCGTAGACTGGAAAGAACGAATAGGAGATTGTGGTTGTACTTATACATATAAAAAAGGGAGTAATAGTAGTGCAGAAGATAAGAGGCAATTTGAAAAGCTATTAGATATGCTACTAGAATACAACATTCAACAAATAAATCACCTGACAACAAGAAAGGAAAATACTTTAGACCTAGTATTTGTGAACGAGATGAATTATGTTAAAGAAATAATAGTTTATAATGCGAATATTTCAGACCATAATGTCATAGAATTAACAGTCCATTCGAAAGCAAGTGAAAACAGAGATAAGCAAGAAATGAAAAAGTGGGAAGGATATGGAAAATACTCTCACAGTAAAAATATAAAATGGTCAGAAATAAATGAGGAATTAAACAAAGATTGGGATAACGTTTTCGTAAGTGATGACATAAGGGTAAATACGGAGATATTATATAAAATATTAGAGAAAATAGTGGATACATATATACCGAAGAAGAAAAGTAAACATCAGTCATGCATACCAAGAGGCAGAAGGATCTTGTTCCAGAAAATCAGAAAGTGGAAAAAAGGTCTTGCAAAAGAAAAAAATGCATGGAAAGTTATGGAACTAAAAAGTAAGATAGAAAATGCAGAACAAAAGATTATACAATCAAAAGAAAATGAAAAACGGGAATTGGAAGAAAAAACCCTAATAAATATCAAGCAAAACCCCAAACTATTATACACATACGCGAAAAAGATGAATAAAAGAAGAATAGAAATTGGCCCTCTAAGAATTGAAGGGAGATTAACGAATGAAAAAAAGGAAATTTGCAACATATTGGCAGAACGATATAAGAGAGAATTCACCCCTAGAATAGATAATGAAGATAATGATATAGAAGTAAGGGACGAAAATAGTGAATATTTAGCTGACATAGATATTAATGAAGCTGATATTGTGCAGGCTATTAATGAAATTAAAAATGGAGCTGCAGCAGGGCCTCATGGAGTTCCTGCTATTTTGTTGAAGAAAGTAGTTCATTCTATCGCAAAGCCACTTGCAATATTATTAAGATAAAGTGTAGATACAGGCAAGATTTATGATGAGCACAAATTAGCATATATTACCCCTACTTTCAAAAGTGGATCAAGACTAGAGGCTAGTAATTATAGGCCTGTGAGTCTAACATCACATATTATGAAAGTGTATGAAAGGGTAATGAAGAAAAATATTATGAAACATTTAATAAAAAATAATTTGTTTAATATGGGACAACATGGTTTCGTACCCGGAAAAAGTACACAAACCCAACTGTTAGTCCACCGTGAGAACATATTCAATAATATGAAAAGCGGAAATGAAACAGATGTGGTTTATCTAGACTTTGCAAAAGCTTTTGACAAGGTAGACCATAATATATTAGCGAAGAAAATTAGAAAACACAATATCGTGGATAAAGTAGGAAGATGGTTAAAAGAATTTTTACACAACAGAAAACAGATAGTTATTGCAAACGATGAGAAATCGGATGAAGCCAAGGTAATATCCGGTGTGCCACAAGGTACGGTGTTAGCTGCAATACTGTTTGTTATTATGATTGAAGACATAGACAGTAATGTTAAGGATTCGGTAGTGAGTAGTTTCGCTGATGACACAAGAATAAGTAGAGAAATTACATGTGATGAAGATAGGAACGCTCTACAAAGAGACCTTAACAAAGTATATGATTGGGCAGAGGTAAATAGGATGATATTTAACTCTGATAAATTTGAATCAATAAATTATGGAGACAGAGAAGGAAAGCTATATGCATATAGGGGACCTAATAATGATACAATCACAAATAAGGAAACAGTTAAAGACCTTGGTGTGATGATGAATAGGAACATGTTATGCAATGATCAAATAGCAATTCTGTTGGCAAAATGTAAAGCAAAAATGGAATAGTTATTACGGCACTTCAAACGAAGAAAAGCTGAACACATGATTATGCTTTATAAAACATATGTTCGTAGTCCACTTTGAATATTGCAATATGATATGGTACCCACACTATCAAAAGGATATTGCACAAATAGAGAGTGTACAAGGTCCTTTACAGCTAGAATAGAAGAAGTTAAGGACCTTGACTACTGGGAAAGACTACAATCCTTAAAATTATATAGTCTAGAAAGGAGAAGAGAACGCTACATGATAATTCAGGCATGGAAACAGATAGAAGGAATAGCAGAAAACATCATGGAACTAAAAATATCAGAAAGAGCAAGCAGAGGTAGATTAATAGTGCCCAAAACTATACCAGGAAAAATAAGGAAAGCACACAGGACATTAATCCACTATGCACCAGCATCGATAATGCAGCGTCTATTCAATGCGTTGCCAGCTCATCTGAGGAATATATCAGGAGTGAGCGTAGATGTGTTTAAGAATAAGCTCGACAAATATCTAAACTGCATCCCAGACCATCCAAGATTGGAAGATGCAAAATATACCGGAAGATGTACTAGCAACTCTCTGGTAGACATTAGAGGTGCCTCACACTGAGGGACCTGGGGCAACCCGAACAACATGTAAGGTCTGTAAGGTCTGTAAGGTCTCCATTCTTCATTGTCTCTACATTCTTCAGTGTCATATCCATATTTTTTCACAATTGTTTCTCCTCTCTCTGCATTCTTCATTATCATATCACTATTTTTTTTACAATTCTCTCTCTCTCTCTCTCTCTCTACATTCTTCATTGTCATACCTTGATTTTTTTTTACAATTGTTTGTCTCTAAATCTCTCTCTCTCTATATATATATATATATACATTCTTTTTTGTCATATCCTTATTCTTTTCACAGTCGTTTCTCTCTCTCTCTCTCTCTCTCTCTCTCCTCTCTCTACATTCTTCATTGTCATATCCTTATTTGTCACTATTGTTTCTCTCTCTCTCTACATTCTTCATTGTCATATCCTTATTTTCTTACAATTTTCTCTCTCTCTTTGTTCTCTCTCTATCTCTCTCTCTCTCTCTCTCCTCTCTCTCTCTCTACATTCTTCATTGTCATATCCTTATTTTCTTACAATTTTCTCTCTCTCTCTCTCTCTCTGCTCTATTCATTGCCTGCCCAAGTAGGAGTAATAACGAGAGGGACTTTCTCATCTGTATTCATTGAGGTCTCGGGAATCCCAATATCTTTCCCCGACTTTGATGACAACTTTGATGGGATTCTCTATAGTCGGCGTTAATATCTCTCTCTCTCTCTCTCTCTCTCTCTCTCTCTCTCTCTCTCTCTCTCTCGGTTCGCCCAGGTGGAAAGTTTCGTCTGAATGGTTAGGTTGTGAGTCACCGAACTGGATGAAATGGTATCGAATACCTAGTAATTAATCAGCTGTTGAGGAAGGAGAGAGAGAGAGAGAGAGAGAGAGAGAGAGAGAGAGAGAGAGAGAGAGAGAGAGGGGGGGGGGACACAGGCCTTTGGCAGAAATCTGACTTCATTTGTTTATCCCGACAGAGAGAGAGAGAGAGAGAGAGAGAGAGAGAGAGAGAGAGAGAGAGAGAGAGACACAGGCCTTTGGCAGAAATCTTACTTCATTTGTTTATCCCGACGAGAGAGAGAGAGAGAGAGAGAGAGAGAGAGAGAGAGAGAGAGAGAGAACCATGACAGGTAGACAGATTTATTGACGCCCCAGGTAAGGTAATTTACCTGTGTAACTCGTGTGGGGAACAGGTGAATCAGGAGGCTATCGTGTATTGTCGTGTAAGGGCAAGACGGACTCGGCCATTAGCCAAATGAGTTGTATCTTCCATAATTCGTCAAACATATTTCATAAGACAATTCTCTGAAGGATGGGTGTTGTAGGTGCATGGGCAATAAATAAATGAATGAATAAATAAAATAAAATAATAAAAAAAAACCAGAGCAAATCTAATTGTGAGGGATTACCTGTCCAAAGTGACAGGTAACCCACCTATACAGGCGTGGCAATGTCCCTTATCACCTGAACGCACTGCTTTAAGACAAACGCCCACTCGCCCCCCACCCTCCTGTTCACCGTGCTTTTGACGCCATTGCACGGTTCCAACTGCATCTGCTTTCAATGAGATGAAAAGGACGTTGATTCTTGTTTCATTTAGTTTTAAATTGACTCAATTTAGCTTGTATAGTAATTAATTTGCACTTGCTAGTAAACTAATCAATTTCCACTTGTTTATAATTACTTTCCACATGCTTATGGAGTAACTAATTTCCACTTGTTTATAAAGTAATCCATTTCCATTTGCTTGAAAAGTAATCAATTTCCACTTGCTAGTAAAGTAATCCATTTCCATTTGCTTGTAAAGTAATTAATTTCCACTTGTTTATAAAGTAATCCATTTCCATCTGCTTGTAAAGTAATCAATTTCCACTTGCTAGTATAGTAATCAATTTTTACTTGCTTGTTAAGTAATCAATTTCCCGTTTCTTATACATCGATCACCTTTCCTCCATATTCTTCACTTTTCCACCCCATTTCAGAAGAAGAAAGGGAAGTAGGAAAACCTGATCATTTTCCTCCTTATTGTTCATTTTTCCTCCCTATTTTTTAGTTTCCCTCCCTATTCTTTCCTTTTCTTCCCCATTTCAGAAGACGAAAAGGAAGTAGGAAACCCTATAATTTTCCTCCCTCTTCTTCACTTTTCCTCCCTATTTCAGAAGAAGAAAAGGGAGTAGGAAACCTGATAATTTTCCTCTCTATTCTTCACTTTTCCTCCCCATTTCAGAAGAAGAAAAGGAAGTAGGAAAACCTGATAACGGAAAACCGCTTCCAAAGCTGTCTGCAAAATTCGCGCGCTTTTTGGATGCTGTGACTGAAGTAGCCCGATAGCGCTGAATTCAATGCCTTTCACTGGCGACAAACCGACAATCACCACCACAAAAGTCTTTATTGTTTATTTATTTATTTTTTTATTTTACCGCCGTTTCGTTTCGTTTCCGCTTCCGTTTCGTCTCTTTTTCCTCGTTCGGATCTCCAACGGGCGCGGGGAAATTCGTTTCGAAAGCTTTTAACGATTCCACAATTCATGCAAACACACGCACGCACCAACAACGAAAATCATGACGAAATAACATTTTATAGGTTTGTGGTGGGGAGGGTAGGGGGAGGGGAGGGAAAGAGGGAGGGAGGAATGGGGGAGTGGGGGAGCATGCATGTTTAAAGGTGCCGTGACGCGCGGACGTAAATTCAACCTGAATTTACTGCAGGAGCGAAGGTACAAACTTTGGTCCATCTCGCCGTAGCCATAACTGTGCTATTTGAGGGTAGTTGTAATAAACATGTATGCATGTATGATATATCACATATATACATACATACTGACATAATATACATAATATATATATAATATATATATATATATATATATGTATGTATATTTAATATTCCAAATATTCAGCCACAACTTGATATATAATTTCACTTTATCCTAGGAACAACTTGCACCCAAAAATGGAAATGATAAAGATATTACAGGCACGCATAAATATATAGTTTATATATACATAAATATATATATATATATATATATATATATATATATACATACATACATACATTTATAACGCATTTACACATACATACACAATGTTCATTCATGCATTATGTATTTATGTATGCAATTACAACCTCCAGCCTCATCTAGCAATTTTCAAAGCAACACTGTTCTTGCGAACAAAAGCTTCCCTTCCTTATCAAGTAGTGCTTCTCACTTTTACAGCGCCAATGTTTCTCCCTTCCTGAATACTAAACAGCCCTGGTCTCTGTATGAAGCAGCGCTACACTGTCTGGCTCTGAAAAATCTGGGTTCTGAATCCCTTCTCTCTCTCTCTCTCTCTCTCTCTCTCTCTCTCTCTCTCTCTCTCTCTCATTCTCTCTCTACTCATCAACTCATTCTCCTTCTCTGGTTTTCCACAACTATGCCTCTGGTAAAACTGGGTTTTATTACATACACACACACACACACAAACTTACACAAGCGTTTATTGCACTACTGTATTTTTAGTACTACTAACACCCCCCCCCTCCCCCTTTCTCTCTCTCTCTTCTATCAACTCATTCTCCTTCTCTGGATTTTTCACAACTGTATGCCTCTGTAAAATCTGGGTTGTATTACGCACACACACAAGCGTTTATTGTACTACTGTATTTCTAATACTACTAATGCCGCCCCCCCCCTCTCTCTCTCTCCTAAACTTCTATCAGCTTCTCTGAATTTTCCACAACTGTATAAAAATCTGGGTTGTATTACACAAACACAAACACACACAAGCGTTTATTGTAACTAATGTATTTTTAGTACTACTTCTCTCTCTCTCTCCTTAACTTCTATCAACTTCTCTGGATTTTCCACATCCGCTGGCGCTCTTTCCCTTGTATACTAAACGCTACTTTTAAACAACTTATTTGTTCCCACATCTGCAGTTTTTACGCAATTCTCTTCCTGCTTTCTTGTTTTGCAGCGAGGAATGGGGTTGTGGGGATGTCAAGTACTGCACGGTAGCAGCCGAGCAGAATAATTGCAGATTGCAAAAAGAGAGGGCGGAAAACAGATGAGTCTGAAGCACGGTTGGTTTCTGCAGTATTGAATTGGGTTTATATTCATCAAGAGATGATGAACGTGTATTTGAGCGAATAATTAATATAAGCGCCACTGAATGTATGCTACTGTAAGAACTAAAGGGTCCTATAGCCTGATTATATGAATTTCCGTTTATTTCCTGGTGAAAAGACACTAATTTTAGCTTTTGATCGCCGAGTGACATAACGACTGAAAACAGTTTATAAATGAATGACGCCTATAATGAGCAAAACAGAATAATGGATTTGTTGCGATTTCATCAACAGAAATAAACTGCAGCTTCTCAGACAGTATTAGATATCAATATTTATTGCCCTATGTAATAATATCTTATGTCTACCCAGTAACCCAGGCGATGTCTCATCCATCACAATTGTAACTCCGCTAAGATTCGTAACCCCAACGGTGCGTTACCACCTCCCTCTCGAAAGTAGCCAATTAGGGTTTTTTTTTCTCTCTCTCTCTCCTAACTGATCACGCTCCCAATCTCCCCCCCCCCCCCCCCACCCCCAAAGTCGCCAATTTTCTCCCATAATCGCGATTTCATGTCCTATTACCGTGAGCGATCACGTTATATCTCTCTCCTTTCGTCATTAGATAATGACCCCGAAGGGCGGTCATCATCACAGGAGCTGTCTGGAGGCAGAAGTGATCAGTGAGTCTAGCTACAGAACTTGCCCAAGGCTACGATGCTGCTTTAGATCAACGATGATCTATGCCGGGCAATTAATTATCTTCGGGTTCGTTCAAGTGATGTACATTAGGAGAACGAGATTCAGTAACGCGGATGAATTTTACTTCTACGGAGCGCATTTTCATTCAGGCTTAAAACAGCCAAGCTTTCAGATCTAGTCGTGGTCCTTTCAACAACTTCTTCATGTTCTGTATACCAAGTTTTTCAAACTTTTGGTAGAGTTTCTACTTTTTTAATCATTTCCTTAGCATGGACGAAACGGTTTTTTTTTTTTTCATTAATCCATCTTCAACCGTCCATTCAATACAAAATTCAGCCATTCGTTTCTCCTCTTTAGAAACCAAAGTTCTCTTAGTTTTATTGAAGCTTCATTGCGTAACATATCACAGTCAATACAAGATGTTACGTTTTATGCATTAACAATACAGCGTACTAAGTCATATGAAACAGTGGTGCGTTGGAACTAGATACAGCAAGAAGCTCTGACTTAATTTATATGTATTTAAAAGAAAAAAAATTGGCAAGATAACGGACCGATAATTACATTATTTAAACGTTCTTCCGTTTTGCAACTAGACCTACCTTGCCCTATGCGACTATCCTGCTCCAAGAAATACCTATATATATACATATATATATATATATATATATATATGATATATATATATATATATATATCTATATATCATATATATATATATATATATATATATATATATATATATATATATATATATATGACCAAAGCCTCAACTAACATTACGAAGACTTGAAACTTAATTAACATAAGCTAATAATTACCTTTAAAGCCCTAACCTCTGTCGATTATTTCCTGTGAGGATGTAAAAACATGAGAATTATTCTGGGTTGTTATCTCTCAATCGGTCTATAGGGTACAAGTGCAACTTAGCACGCAGTAGCCTAGTAGGCTTCGGTGAAAAATATACATAGCCTACACACCACACACGCGTGTATGTGTATGTACGTGTGTACACACGTATGTTCGTGTGCCTGACGGCACAAGGAGCTTACCACGACTGCTTGAACAATGCAAAAAAGCAATCCAGTTGACTTGGTTAAGGTGAAAATGTCCAAGTTCGTTAACGCACCCGAGACGTGACTAAAATATCCCATGTAAATTAAATTCGAGCCCTTTCGCGCTTTAATTCTATTTTAAGGATAATTAGAGTTCGAGTCATTAGAGAGAGAGAGAGAGAGAGAGAGAGAGAGAGAGAGAGAGAGAGAAGAGAGAGAGTTGGTCTAGGCAATTAACAACATGCTGCAATATATTTCAGTTAGGGACGAACGGCTAAATTAAAAACGATGAATAAATATCAGCACACACACACACACACACACACACACACATATATATATATATATATATATATATATATATATATATATATATATTACACACTTAACCAATTGGCCTAAACTTCCATAAAACAGTAGAATAACACATTGAAAGGGGAAGGGCAGGAAATAAAAAAAATAAACATCTAATTAAAATATATCGTTATATGTAAGTAAACTTTTAAAATATACGTTACAGGAAGTTAAGCGATTTAAATACGAATTATATATATTAATAGTCTCGTCCTAGAAGAGTTCATAACAAAAAACGTCATTTATTTACGTAACAGGACGACTTGACTAAGGAAATGCATCACGTTACTGGCCTCGTGACAATGACGCTTATATCAGGTCTATTGCGCTTAGTAACTTTTTATGGTCTTGTCCTTGAGTTCGTAGGATTTTGTGTCAATTATAGATTGTGCTGTTTAAGACAGAATCAACGTTCTACTATATGACTGGATCATATATTATAGTATATATATATATATATATATATATATATATATATTTAACTCCTTACGTAATGTTTATCACATACATAACACTATACATATACAATTTAACGGAATACAACTGTCTACTCAGTACTTTTCTGAGAGAGAGAGAGAGAGAGAGAGAGAGAGAGAGAGAGAGAGAGAGAGAGAGAGAGAGAGAGAGAGTCTAAAATAATACATCTCTCGAAAACTCTAAGCCGAGTATTGGTCAAACGCAACGAACTTGAAAAGATCTCTACGACATACCAGTCACTTTTGACAATACTACCCCTTTTCACCACAAAGACCTATACAGTCAAATTATCCTTTCACGAGCTACCTACTACAGCATCTTCCACTACACCCATAGGAGAGATAATACATCACAATAATCCACCTGGAACCGATCTTTCATGGCACGCCCACACGCCCACGGCAGGTACCATAAACAGGGCTCGGTGAAGTCACCAAATATGGCGTAGCTATAGCACCCTATATATACCGTGTAAGCCAAACTTATACCGATCTTCGTTTGGTTTGTTTAAAGATAGAGGTTTTCTCGTAGTTTTCACTAAAGTAATTATTAAATCCAATTAGATATGACTTTAGATTCGTTATGTATTTAAGGCACAGCGATTATTTAGGCAAATGACGTGGAATTTTCTAATTAGCATATAAAAATACGTTATGTTAAAGCTACCTAACGTAGCTTTAATTAACATGGCTATGTTGTATTCCAACTTGCTTTGTTAAACACCATATAAACAAAGAAAAACAAAGCAAATAATTAAACTGAATGAAATTGATTGTCAATCTCCATTAACATAAACCTACTTTCGTATCGTTACAGCTCTGTCCTGTCAGAATGACCAGTCAGGATGTGACAATATTTTCTAATTCTAAAAGATAATCTCGTTATCCGAAATTAACTTTACTTTTGGATACCATTAATTAAAGTCATATTTTACACCTGCAACAGGTGCAACGTCATTTAATACTAACAGTTGTTCAATACAGCACAGAATGACAAAATATGATCATTACGCAAGTTTTGTTCAATCTGTCATGGAGACGAACGGAAGGTAGACTCAATTTTATTCTCTCTGGCGGTGTCGTACACGTACCCTGCTCCCTAATTTCACATGGCATGTGACGTACGCCGTAATAAGTACGTTACGCAAGTGTTGGATTATTCAAAATGTTCTCGAACCGTTTAAGAGGAATTTGCATATTGCTGAACATACCTCAATGACTTAACGTGTTCCCCTTTGTCGTGTCCCTTTGCAGTCGTCGAAAGTTGTCGTCATTTATCCATAGCTTCCTCTTCTGATCACGCGCATAACGTATTCGTTTCTGACTTCCCCGTTTCTTGGTATATTGAGGGTTATTTTCCTTGTGGAAAACGCAACCGACGTACATTGAGGTTATGTAAACCGAAGGCAATAAATCACGCACCAAACTAAAGTTTATTCGGTCGGTTGCGAATGGATGTAAACAAATCGAGGGACTCGAGGAAGGGCTTCCGATGACGTCATCAACGCCTCTGCTCCTCCGCCAAGTTGGTAGGAGGGTGTTCTTTTCGGTTGTGTATTAGTTTCTTTTTTTTTTTCCCTTTCCCTTTAAAAAAAAGTTTTCGGAAGTTGTTTGTGGTTTTTAATGGATTTAAAAGGAAGGCCGAGCTGAATAAGAAAGCGTCAGACTGAATTAAGGGAGAAGCCAGAAGGCAGTGGAGGAGGAGAAGGTGCACCAGGCAACGTAGGCCCCACTGGCGTGGTCGGTATGGTGTTGGCGTGTGCCACCTCGGTGGCCGGGAGATTGATTCTCGGGCATTCCACTGAGGGGTGAGAGATGTGTATTTCTGTTGATAGAAGTTCACTCTCGACGTGGTTCGGAAGTCACGTAAAGCCGTTGGTCCCGTTGCTGAATAACCACTGGTTCCGTGCAACGTAAAACACCATACAAACAATTCCTCAATGCAGGGATAACAACAGGTGAAGGGACGCACAGTTGCCATTTTAGCGGTGTTCCCTCTAGATTTGGATTTTTTTTTTTTTTTTTTTTTTTTTCTTTTTTTTTTTTTTTTTTTTTTTTTTTTGGGGGGGGGGTCCTTAAATCTAGCGAGAAGAAAGTGAGTTTAGCAGCTAGCGCGCGCGTGTGTGTGTGGTGTCTGTTGTAGCTGGGTGTTCTTTAGCCCTTTTGTTTTGTTATAGGCCTATGTTATCTTATTTTACGAGCCACGAGCCGCCAATGGTACTAGCAGTACGCCGAATATTATTAGCATTTCATACTAGCTAAATATTTTTGAGTCACCCAAATAAAAAGCATGAATTGCATTGCCGTCATTAGAGTCTATACTATATGTACTTTGTCGATGGCGGAGATAAGGCTTGCGTTAGACCGATGCACAATTTTCCTGTGTAGGAAATGAATCAAGTGGAGGCGGAAGCATATTCCGATAGCATTGGCTTCTTGGTAACAGCAAAGCGTGTTGCCTCCCAAATAACTCTCTCTCTCTCTCTCTCTCTCTCTCTCTCTCTCTCTCTCTCTCCATTTCAACCACTGTTTCTCAATGCTCCTCTACCTACTGCAAGTCTCGTAGGTAAGCCTAGGACTATAAAGTTCAGATGATATTGGCCTAAAAGCATAATTATTTCTTTCTGTTTTATATTATTATGTAAATTGACCCAACAACTTTGTTAGTTATCGCTTAAAAGCATAGCAACGTCGGCGACCATAAAATGAGGCGTTTTTGCTTTAAACTTGTGGTGAATTCGTTGCAGGTAATGCTATACAAATGACGTCATGTGGCCATATGGCGGTTAGAATTTTGCGTTGGTAACGCATTCAGGCTGTTTTCTGCCTGTCACTTTTCAGCTTCTTGTTTTACGGATGCTTTAATACTTACAAACACTTTACATAAACATACATAATAAGTATGTATAATTTTTGATGAGTTTTGTCAAGTATGATTCTAATATTGAGTTTTCATGAGTTGTGGCCACTCATCCACATAAACTTGGAATGCATATGATAGCTTTTCGTTATAGATATACACTATATATATATAATATATATATATATATATATATATATATATATATATACATCAGTAAAGAAGAAAGCGCTTGGATTTCTGCCTATATTCTTCCTGTGGTATTCGCTTATTTAATGAAGTCGCGTGCATCTACTGTGATTTTTTAAGCATATATATATATATATATATATATATATATATATATATATATATATATAATATATATATGTGTGTGTGTGTGTGTGTGTGTGTGTGTGTGTGTGTGTGTGTGTTGCAATACTTGTAAAAGAAAAAAAAACACAGAAAATGACAAACAAAAGAAAAATGTCTGAACAACCCAGCCATTGCTGTCACAAACTTAATGTTGAACAATAATGTTAAAATCTTTATTTCCCATTCACAATTATAGCGTACGTCTTCTCAAGGTTGTGACGTTGTAAATCTCCTATAACGAATCCTCCTCCTCTTCCCTCCTGATTTATAAAGGGGGCGTGTGTTTGTGGAGTAACAAACATAGTAATTAGACTGTCATGGGATGATAATTTCTCTTGCAGCGAACGCTGTGGTTTTTATGAGCTACTGATACCGCTGTTGCTAGTATACCATTATTCATAGTAATATCGTTCAAAATAAAAATAATTGTACTAATCTTCATGGCAGGCAGTGTTTAATTGATAACGTTTAATTCTGTAATGCAAGATGTGCAATGCACTGCGTATTAGACGTAATGCAAAGTTCAGGTCATCTTGTATACCTGACTTACTAGAGCAATACGACTACTTCTAGTACTATTATCGTAGTACCAACAACTTTAGCTTGCATGGTACTGAACCTTATGGCAGTCAGTGTTACTTAGCAGCGTTTCTGAAAGCAGAACACGTATTGCAATACACATTAGCCAGAATACAGTTTATTTGCCTGTTCAAGAGTTACTTATATACTAGTCTTACTTGGGTAATACTGTTAGTACTGCTCTTACTATTATTAGTAGTGATAACTTTCAAAACGCGAATCATTGTACTGATTCTTATGAAAGTGCATGTTCCTTAACAACGTTTAATACCGCAATGTGGTAATCCATGTAAATGCATTAAATACTAGACGTAATGCAAAGTTCAAGCATCACTTTCGCAGATTCGCGAGTAGCTAGACCGATGGATTCGCTCTTTAGTGAGAAATGGAAATAGGACTTGAATTTTAAGACTCAGGACCTGATTTGGAATGCCCAGGGAAATGGCATATCTTAAAAGGCAAATCAGCTGCCCCCTACAGAGCGTTTGCCTGACTGTATATGGGTGTATAGACCGTACTTGTAGGGGGAAGCCTTACGTCTGGAAACGGTAGTTTAAGCGACGTTAACAAGCGGCTTGCGGTCGTCTGCAGTGGCGACGGTGTGCGTGTTTGTGTGTATGTGCGTGCATGCGTTTGTGAGTGTCTGTTTGAGCATGCATCAGCTCGACCGCCCAAGCCACGTGATGTGACGGTTCTTTTGGAAGCGGGGGTGGGGGGGCAATGCTCATGATCATGCACAAGACTCTTTATCTCTCTCTCTCTCTCCATGATCTGTAAACTGTGCTCAGGCGACACGAACGGGCGAACGCACATGATTTGGAGATCAGGTTTTTCCATCTCTCTCTCTCTCTCTCTCCCTCCTTCGTGAATGAGGTGAGTGACGTCACACCATCTCTAGACGGAGAGTGCTACCTTTAAGACTCTTCCCCACGAACTCCCCTCACCCCTTCTCTCTCTCTCTCTCTCTCTCTCTCTCTCTCTCTCTCTCTCTCTCTCTCTCCCGGGGCCAAGCAAATCGCAGACCTATAGTTAAAGGTAGATTTATGTGGTCAGGATCATTATGATACGTCGAATCAATTGTAAGCCTATAGGTAGAGGGAAATTGATCTGGTTATGGTAATATATACGTGAGAGTGAGCAAATCGTAGGCCTAGTTAGATAGATGGAGGGACGTTTACCACTTTTCCTGTTAAACTGATCGAAGAATGCTCTAGATTTTAAGCCACTATTTTTTTTTTACTGGTGCAAGAACTATAAAACCACTTTATAATGAGTTTACTACATTTATGAGGAAAATTCCCACTTTCTTTAGGTGTGGCGGCAATATGGAACTATAAAAAAAGCTGGTTCACTTACGGTAGATTCTTGGATGAGCCCTATTTTCACGAGACGTTTGTTTGGCGGCCGCTGATTGGCTGGTACCAGGAGGTAGGCAGTTCCCAGCCAATCAGCGGCCGCCAAACTAACGTCTCGTGAGAATAGGGCTCATCCAAGAATCTACCTTAAGTGAATCAGTTATATAGTATGCGATCTAGACTCGTTGAAGTGAAAGCGCTTAAAGTGACGGTTTTAATTTTGTTTCGCGGACGTAACGGTTTTTATTTGATTATTCTCGAGAGTTTAAGAGGTTTAATTTTGTTATTTGATGTGATATGACTGGTTTAGGTGAATGATAATATGGATTTTAACGAAAGAATGAACGGTAGTCGTAGTTGAATGAATATATATACCTGGACCTCTAGACTCAACGACGTAACGGTTTCTTGTTTTTTAACTCATCAAGGGTGGTTTAACAGTGAAAGGTTTTAATCTTTTGTTATTTTAATCGTTAAATGAATCGTGGATTTGAGTGAATATTAATAAAGATTTTAATAATAGAATGAAAGGAAGTCGCACCTGAATGAATCTATACCTGGACCTCTAGACTTTACCAACCAGCAAACTATAGCTACCTGTAAGTTATTTTATTGTTTCGTCCTCTGTACTTCTTTGTGTAAGTAGCTAGTAAAACTATCGTTAATCACAGCACCTCTGGGGGATTACGGAGCGATTGTATTGACAGTGATTACGTGAACAAATGTCAAAAGGTTATCTAGGCGAGAGTACGCTTATAAGCCGATTTGAAACATAAATATATATAGTGTTTTAACTGAAAGATGAAAGAAATATATTAGTATTATAACCTCTTACTTACTGAGTCTTACTTATATACCAACACGGTCGCCATGCGTGAATTATAATAGTTAGCCCCTGTCCCCCGATCCCAGGAGAAACCACGAATGACCCTCCGGTGGCATAACTGGAAATTCATTTGCCCGGAGGTCTCGTGCATCCGAGAGACAGAGAGAGACAGAAACAGAGACAGAGAGAGAGAGGGAGGGGAAATTTTGGGAGCCCTGGGTCCGAACTCTATCGATTTTGAGAAGCAATACCGCCGTCAGGCTGCCAGAGCCCGGTACACTTTGTGTGTGTGTGTGTGGTACCAAGTCTCTCTCTCTCTCTCTCTCTCTCATAGTTAAACTGTTTTAACTGCCTGTCTTCCAGTACTGCTTATTTTTAAGGGGTTATAATTATAAGAGGTGTTCACCGTATATTATTATGTCTGTTTACCTACTATACTGTTTATTTTCACAGGGCTATAATCAGGTGTTCACTGTATTCCTTGCCTTTATTTTCAGGGTGTTGTATTAGGTGTTCACTGTGTCTAGTTTGCCTATTTTGAGGGGGTTTATAGTGATCGTTCTTTGTTTTAAGATTGTCTGTCGAAATGCAGGTGGTTATAATACTGTGTTCACTGTATTTACACTGTATTTAGATGTCTGTTTCCTGTACTGTGTATTTTTGGGGTATTGTCATGAGATGTTCACTGCAAATAGACTCTCTTTTAACTGTGTATTTTACTCTTGTTTATTTTCAAGGGTTATAATTATAAACTTACTGTCTTAATCGTATTTATAGCGGTAAAATTCACTAGGAAACTCTACGGGAATCATACACAACATTCCAATTATAAGCCAAAAAAATTTTGTGCTCTGAGCAGCGTCATTTTGGGCTTACAGATTTGCAGACCCTCAGAGAGAGAGAGAGAGAGAGAGAGAGAGAGAGAGAGAGAGAGAGAGAGAGAGAGAGAGAGAGAGAGAAGTCTCAACCTCTCCACCTATCCATCTTGAATGGTCAGTCTTTGAGAAGCGAACGAAGGTTACAAGGTTACAATTGATGCCTGTATGACCTTTTCATCACTCTCTCTCTCTCTCTCTCTCTCTCTCTCTCTCTCTCTCTCTCTCTCTCTCTCTCTCAACTTTTAAGTAGCGGGAGGGTCATATATTCAATAAGTTTTGTCTGCTATAAAAGTAGTTTATATATATATATATATATATATATATATATATATATTATATATTACACATAACAGTTATGTATGTAACTTTTGATAACCACAATGCCTTCTTAACACTGAGTGCTCAGTTTGATAGAGAATGACCTGTTTTTAATTGAAATGCATTTTATGCATCGCTAGAAGATACTCGAACGTAATTACCCTGCATTTGCCATCATCGCAGTCTTCTTGCTTGGATTTGTACGGTGAGTCGTACCAAGCTTATGTAAGGTACTATAGTAGATTCACATCAACCGTGCATCTGATGTCTAGGCCAGTCCCTTACGAGGCTCCTGATAAGCCAGTCGCAGGGCTGGAAACTCTCAGTCTCTCTCGAGCGTTCACATGGGTAGGATCTATGTTCCAACTCTCCTGAGGGATACGTCTTTCAGGAGAGGTGGGACAAACATCCTGCCTATGTGAACTCTCGAGAGAGACTGAGAGTTTCCAGTCCTGTGATTGGCTTATCAACAGCCAATCAGGAGCGTCGTAAGGGACTGGCCTAGACATCAGATGCACGGTTGGTGTGAATCTACTATAGTTATGTTTATGGTAACTGTGTTCAGTAACAACTAAAATTTGAAAAGAATTCTAAGTAATTGCAAATTAATTCACAAGTGTTAAATTCAATTAAATATGTAATGATTATTCAAATGAAACAAATTGTGAATGCGAAACACAGAAGATTGTGGAAAATACCAAAATTGCAAAAACTGTTAAGAAAACATTAATCACACAGAACATATAAAAAACACACTTTAATAAGAAAAATGGATAAATGCATAAAAAAACATAAAATGAAAAAAGTAGTAAAATTCCACCTGGAATAACCTAATTACTTTCAGTATTTTAAGTACTTTTTTGGTTTAAGTGGATTAAAACTGGTGCAAAACCTTACTTTGGTACCTACCAATTTTAAATTGCAGGAATCCTCCCTAAACACTTACACACGAGGCGCCTGTTACACACTTTTACAACGTTTGTTTAGATTGCAAAATCTGTATGTTAATGTAAAATCAAAATTAAAATTCTCTCACACGGAGAGAGAGAGAGAGAGAGAGAGAGAGAGAGAGATTATTATCTCCTTGCGCCAAGGTTTCAAGTCTGTGAACGAATCTCTCTTTCTATGGAAGCTTAACTGACCAAAAGCGCCTCAGTGGCGTAGTCGGTATGGTCTTTGCCTGCCACCTCGGTAGCCGCGAGTTCGATTGTCGGACATTCCATTGAGGATTGAGAGATGCGTATTTCTGGTGATAGAAGTTCACTCTCGACGTGGTTCGGAAGTCACGTTAAGCCGTTGGTACCGTTACTGAAGAACCACTGGCTCCATGCAACGTAAAAACACCATACAAACAAACAAACAAACTTAACTGACCAAAAGGGGTATCTGACCCAAAATGTGGCGAGACACAGCTATTATCTTTATAAAATTCTCTTTCAAAACGATAAACAGAGAGAAAGTGGGATTACAACTATAAACAACTTTTATTATTACACGATTTCAGATAATAAAAGTATCTTAAAATGAAAGAAATTATAATAGAAATTTTCTCAAATGAAATCAATGTCGTCATTTCCGAGAGTGACGTCACACATCATTCCACTTCAAAAAAATTTAACTATTTACAAGTCAACAAATTCTCTTTTGACAAATCGAGAGATATAAGAGTTAATTTATCAGAGAGAGAGAGAGAGAGAGAGAGAGAGAGAGAGAGAGAGAGAATCTTGCATTCATAAATTCCAAAGGTTATTTTATTAGGCCTATGCTTGTAGCCAACAGTAAAAACAACGGTTGAAACGAAGACTGTATATTATAAGGAATATTTTCGCAAATTAATTTTCAGCTTCCTAAGAACCGTTACACATCCCTCTTCCCCCTACTGACTACCATCACCCCTTCCTCCATCATCTCTGACCTCCCCTCACTCCCCCACCAACTCATCTCCAGCAAAACTCCCTCACTCCAGAACGTATATCAAAAGAAAAATGTTTTCAGACCGACTACCATTTCCCCTCCTGATCTGATTCATGTGATTGCATTGTTTCACTGGCCTGGGCGGGGGGTATTCTCTCTCTCTCTCTCTCTCTCTCTCTCTCTCTCTCTCTCTCTCTCTCTCTCTCTCAGATAGAAAAAATAGGAATCAAAGGGGAACCGCGATATGTGGGGAAGACATAAAACAAGGAAAAATATATGAAAAATATAGTAACTCAGAATGTGAACTACTAGCGGTAGAATTTGAATCTGAAAAATTAATGAACATGGTAATATATAGACCCCCTAATACTAAAGAGTTTGACACAATAATAGAAAAATTGGATTACATATGTAGAAATCACAAAGACTGGACTATTCTCTTCTCCGGAGACTTTAACTTTCCTTTCGTAGATTGGAAAGAACGAATAGGAGATTGTGGTTGTATTTATACATATAAAAAAGAGAGTAATAGTAATGCAGAAGATAAGAGGCAATTCGAAAAGCTATTAGATATGCTACTAGAATACAACATTCAACAAATAAATCACCTGCCAACAGGAAAGGAAAATACTTTAGACCTAGTATTTGTGAACGAGGTGAATTATGTTAAAGAAATAATAGTTTATAATGCGAGTATTTCAGACCATAGTGTCATAGAATTAACAGTCCATTCCAAAACAAGTGAAAACAGAGATAAGCAAGAGATGAAAAAGTGAGAAGGATATGGAAAATACAATTTCTACAGTAAAAATATAAAATGGTCAGAAGTAAGTGAAAAATTAAACAAAGATTGGGATAACATTTTCGTAAGTGATGATATACAGGTAAATACGGAGATATTATATCAAATATTAGAGAAAATAGTGGATAAATATATACTGAAGAAGAAAAGTAAACATCAGTCATGCATACCAAGAGACAGAAGGATCTTGTTCCAGAAAATCAGAAAGTGGTAAAAAGGTCTTGCAAAAGAAAAAAATGCATGGAAAGTGATCGAACTAAAAAGTAAGATAGAAAATGCAGAACAAAAGATTATACAATCAAAAGAAAATGAAAAACGGGACTTGGAAGAAAAAACCCTAATAAACATCAAGCAATACCCCAAACTATTTTACTTATATGCGAAAAAGATTAATAAAAGAAGAATAGAAATAGGCCCTCTAAGAATTGAAGGGAGAATAACAAATGAAAACAAAGAAATATGCAACATATTGGCAGAAAGATATAAGAGAGAATTTACCCCTAGAATTGATAATGAAGATAATGATACAGAAATAAGGGACGAAAATAGTGAATATTTATCAGACATAGATATCAATGAAGCCGATATTGTGCAGGCTATTAATAAAATTAAAAATGGAGCTGCAGCTGGGCCTGATGGTGTCCCTGCTATTTTGTTAAAGAAATTAGTTCATTCTATCGCAAAGCCACTTGCGATATTATTAAGACAAAGTGTAGATACAGGCAAGATTTATGATGAGCACAAATTAGCATATATCTCTACTTTCAAAAGTGGATCAAGACTAGAGGCAAGTAATTATAAGCCTGTGAGTCTAACATCACATATTATGAAAGTGTATGAAAGGGTAATGAAGAAAAATATTATGAAACATTTAATAAAAAATAATTTGTTTAATATAGGACAACATGGTTTTGTACCTGGAAAAAGTACAAAAACCCAATGTTAGTCCACCGTGAGAACATATACAAAAATATGAAAAACGGAAATGAAACAGATGTGGTTTATCTAGACTTTACAAAAGCTTTTGACAAGGCACATCACAATATATTAGCAAAGAAAATTAGAAAACAATAAACAATATAGTGGACAAAGTAGGAAGATGGTTAAAAGAATTTTTACACAACAGAAAACAGATTGTAGTTATTGCAAACGATGAGAAATTGGATGAAGCTAAGGTAATAGTCCGGTGTGCCACAAGGTACGGTGTTAGCTGCATTACTGTTTGTTATTATGATTGCAGACATAGACAGTAATGTTAAGGACTTGGAAGTGAGTAGTTTCGCCGATGACACAAGAATAAGTAGAGAAATTACTTGTGATGAAGATAGGAACGCGCTACAAAGAGGCGTTAACAAAGTATATGATTGGGCAGAGGTAAATAGGATGGTATTTAACTGTGATAAATTTGAATCAATAAATTATGGAGATAGAGAAGGAAAGCTATATGCATATAGGGGACCTAATAATGAGACAATCACAAATAAGGAAGCAGTTAAAGACCTTGGTGTGACGTTGAATAGGAACATGTTATGCAATGATCTAATAGCAGTTCTATTGGCAAAATGTAAAGCAAAAATGGGAATGTTGTTACGGCACTTCAAAACAAGAAAAGCTGAACACATGATTATGCTTTATAAAACGTATGTTCGTAGTCCACTTGAATATTGCAATATGATATGGTACCCACAGTATCAAAAGGATATTGCACAAATGGAGTGTGCAAAGCACCTTTACAGCTACCATAGAAGAAGTTAAGGATCTTGACTACTGGGAAAGACTACAATTTTTAAAATTATATAATCTAGAAAGGAGAAGGGAACGCTACATGATAATTCAGGCATGGAAACAGATAGAAGGAATTACCGAAAACATCATGGAGCTAAAAATATCAGAAAGAGGAAGCAGAGGTAGATTAATAGTTCCCAAAACTAAACCAGGAAAAATAAGGAAAGCACACAGACAATACATCGACAATGCAGCGTCTATTCAATGCATTGCCAGCTCGTCTGAGGAATATATCAGGAGTGAGCGTAGATGTGTTTAATTAATTAAGAATAAGCTCGACAAATATCTAAACTGCATCCCAGACCATCCAAGATTGGAAGATGCAAAATATACCAGAAGATGCACTAGCAAATAACTCTGGTAGACATTAGAGGTGCCTCACACTGAGGGGCCTGGGGCAACCCGAACAACATGTAAGGTCTGTAAGGTCTGTAAGGTCTCCATTCTTCATTGTCTAACCTTGATTTGTCTAACCTTGATTGTGTAAATCATCCATCTGGTGCAATATATTCGGATAAAAAGGAATAAAGAAAAAGGCCAAAAAAGTCCCTAGAGACTGCTTGTCTGTTTCAGCAGCTCATTTATATCGTTCACTCGTCTGTCCGTTAGCGGCGCAGCAGCAGCGCGCGGTTTCCTGCGAGTGCGTCTAGTATCAGCTGGTACCGATTCACCTGTATGTTCCAAAGTATCATCAGCTGGTTGAAGCACTATGACGTAAGCGCAACCCCTTCCCTCTCCCCCTTCCTCCCGCAACCAACAGACCGACAGATCCCCAGGGTCAGGGCTACTCATAACGACTATGCCCCTCCACCCACACCCACTCCCAATCCCAGATTCCCGGCCCTCCCTCACCAGGGCCGAAATGGCGTTGCCGGTTAGCCTAATAATACTACTGTTCTTTTACCCAACAGCATTTGCGTTTATCGCCTTCGAATAAAAAGTTCGTCTTTGTCGATTCGTGATCTTAAATAACGTGACTGTTGATCGATATTATGTATACGTGTTTAGACTGAGCTTTAAGTGACGGTTGCCAATCAACGATTGCTTTATTGATTGGCACACGAGTGTATGGTATATGTATAGTATGTATCGCTTTTCTTTGCATCTTTTCCCACCTCCTCCCCCAGCTGGCTCGGTCAAACACATCATCCTCTGACAATAATTGTTTGTCTCTTAAGCCTTCTTTCAACTACGTGTGGCGGATACCTCTAATTCGGCTTCGGGAATGAAATAATTTTTATCAAACCATACCATGATTCCCGGCATTTTGGGATGGGAATATAAGCCCCATTTCCTCTCTGGTTAAGACCCACTCCAGTCACTTAATCCTCCTGTTACATAATGCACTGCCTGGGTCAACGGGGTCATAATGATTTTCTTAATACGGGGTCAGTTATAGGTTCTCCCTCCGTAAGGATAAACTCTGGTCTCAGAGAGGTAAGGTTGGAGCATAGGCCTATAGTTGGAGCCTTCAGGAATCTGGGCTTGTGTACTTAGATATCACAGTTACGAGGATTTGTTGATGTAACAGTTCTTCATTTGCTGGGGCGGTCGAAATAATCAGATGTATAATATGGAGTTTAATCTCTCTCTCATCACCTTTAATAATTCCTTTGCACACCTGGCCCACGGGTCGGTATTTTGTCATTTATGCTCCCACTCTGGAAACGGCCTACTTTGCCCCCACCCCTCAAATTAGGGTGAGATAATGTGAGGGCTCCGATGCCGTAATTGCGCGGGCCCGTTTTCCACAGGGTATTTGAAGGCGGAAGATAAAATGCAAAGTGGCGTTAGAAACTTAAAGTTTCTGAGGGGGGGGGGGGGGGGGGCGGCGATTGGATTAGGGGGCGGGCTTCATGTATGTAGTGTGTGTGTGTGGGTGGCGGTACCATACCCCATCCCCCTCCCTTCCCCGTTCGACCCCCATTCCCCTTCCCACCCCCCGAGTATTCTCTTCCCGCCGCAGTAGTCTCAGACTCAGAGTCAGTGACACAGTGACAGCCAGTGTCTGGCTGGACTTCATAGTGTGCGTAAGGTTGTGTCGCTCGACCCTTCGATCGCGTTCCGTCGCAACAAGTTCCGGCGTTTTTACAATTTCCGAATGTTTCGCCGCTGATTTACCGGAAGCATCTTCGGGAGAGGACTGTCGGCTTAAACCGGTAGGCAGGCCATTTTTTATTTGTCGTGGTCTAACGAGAAAG
Organism: Macrobrachium nipponense; assembly: GCF_015104395.2. Taxonomy (NCBI): domain Eukaryota; kingdom Metazoa; phylum Arthropoda; class Malacostraca; order Decapoda; family Palaemonidae; genus Macrobrachium; species Macrobrachium nipponense. The sequence continues at coordinate 44,275,782 of NC_087217.1, read as the reverse complement.
TTATACCAAATGTATGGGTGTTTGTGATCGGACTGGCGTATATATAGTGCACTGTTTATTTTTATTTCCCTGCATCCATTGTTTATCGTAGTTGTAAATTTTACGTTCATAAATAAGATTAGTTGATTAATGAATGGAATGAATGTATTGTATGGTATGCGTGTATTTTCAAGTGTGGTTTATTACGACAGCTGGACCGACCAGCCAAGGCTGCAGCGAAAATAAGAATCAGCTGATTCCGAGTCGGTCCCAATCGTCAGCTTATTCGACAGTCAGCAGCTTAATTCAGCTTATTATATTCAATCTTACTAACTGGTTTATCCTACGTCTTAGGATCTGGAGTACATTGGTGTTGCAAAGCACTTGCTTGCAAAGGCCTCAGTGATTGTAGCTCAATAGTTCTTTTCACTGCTTTGAAATCAGAGCACTTTCAGCTTATTCTTAAAAACTTAAAATTGACGTATGCTTTATTGAAGCACTTTACTCTTTGATATCCAGGTCGTACTGGTGTGGTTCATTTGCTTTTGCAACCCCCCCCCCACAGCCCCCCCCCCATCATTGATTTCAGCTTAATACTTTATTCACAGCTATATTTGACTTCAAAGCTTTGCGAAACCAAATAACTTTTTTGTTTTTCCAAGAGTGCTTTGATTTGAATTTTCTTTGTTTTTATAACTGGAGTACGTGTGTTTGTGTATGCAAGATGTTTTTTGTGTGGCATATATATATATATTATATAGTATATATATATATATATATATATATTTATATTCTATTTATAATATATCTATATATATATATATATATACTATATATATATATATAAGCGTGTGTGTGTGTGGTTTTTTTTATGGAAAGTTACTTACCTCCCAGACATGACATCACGTAACTTTAATTATAACTATGGAGGTCGTGATGTTATGCCGAACATCTTTGTAACATGTACTTACACAACCCTGTTTAACTCAACGGTTAAAGCAAGATTTTGAAAGTTATTTCCGGATGAGTTAATGAAGGCCCCCATCTTCTGCGATTCTAGACCTATGCACAAGTGTCCGGCGTATGAAAAGTGTGTCGTGACCGATCTCACAAGTAAACATTCCGAACACTTAAGTTGCATTTACTTAAACGCCATAAAACTTGCTGCGTCTATTCACAGCAGTAATGAGGTTGTGTTAGGATTACCACGGTTCTATGTAAAGTCTTTGTTTGGCTCGGTTTTACGGAGTTTCGAAAGAACGTCTCGTTATCAAATCCATTCAGGGCGAATTAAGTGTAGCATGAATTAAGTGTTTTTTTTTTTATATATGGTGTTTCTATCGTGCGTAATTAATTCATCATGAGAAATAAAAGCTTTCCGTGGTGTAATTGGTCTAGATAGCTTCTTCAAAACGTTGTCTCTGCTATCCCGTGGAAGGCAAACTTTTGCGCATGCCCCCACATGACATGCTACCTTCTTCTTCTTCTTCTTCTTCTTCTTCTTCATGTAGAGACTATAATTACGCTTCCTGAGAGAGAGAGAGAGAGAGAGAGAGAGAGAGAGAGAGAGAGAGAGATTATGCAACAACGGGATGGACAATACTGGTCCTATGCGCGGGTGTATGTGAGAGAAGGATGAAAGGCATCGGAAGAGTGCCGTAGTCCTAAGCGTTGCAAGAGAGAGAGAGAGAGAGAGAGAGAGAGAGAGGAGAGAGAGAGAGACGGGGGATGGGGGTGAGGGGAGGGGAACTCGGCCAAATCTTGAGTCTAGGGGATGTCTCGTCGCACAGAGGCTCCGTGACCTACCTCAAAGAGGGAAGCAATTTTCCTTAAGCAGTGCCTGGAGAAAGGGGAAAGGAAAGTTGAAAAAAAAAGGGGGGGGGGGGGGCCCGGGTGGGAGAGGAGTAGGAGAATTATTAGGCTCATGTCAGGATTATTTTTTCCGAAATTAATATCAAAGCGCTGTACGTATCCGAGGCAACTGCAGCAGCAAACGATCGCTTGCGTAAAACAGCTTCATCATTTTATAGTCAATAGGCCGACTAATGCTTATTTTGCGTTGACGCTGCTATTATTATTATTATTATTATTATTATTATTATTTTATTATTATTATTATTATTATTCAGCTAATTTCGAGTAACCGCTTACCGGCTCTAGAAGTCTCTCCTCCCATGCGCCTGTTTGTTGATCATGGTTTAATGAACGACCAGCAGGTGGTGGTTTTGTACGCATGTGCGTGTGACTGCGCGCGTGCGTGCTTGTGTGCGTGCGTCGTGCGCGACGGCTGACACATTTCAGCAGTAGCTTCAAGGTTTATTTATATAGTTTTGCATTCGTTAATTATATGTATGTATATTTTATAATATTTCTCCAGTAGTCGAAATCTTGGGGAGTTTATATGGCGGGAGTGGGTTAATGGCCGCGTTCAGCATCACCTTGTTTTATTTTGTTTATTTATTTATTTTTTTTGTTTTGTGACAGATCGTGAACCCGTTTGTTGCCGGTTTTGAACGCAGCCGGAAAGAGCGCGAGTTTGATAACGGATTCTTTAGCGGCGTTTCTTGTTAGTTTTTAAGTTTATTTATTTATTTGCTTATTTATTTATTTACAAAGACAAAATACTAGCTGCTGACGTCTTGATAAAGCTAGGCTGATGTTTTTACATGTACGCTTTAAAATAACCTCTGATGCTTTTGAGTATTTTTTATCTTTTTTATTTTTTTTTCTATCAATTTGTTATAATGATAATATCGAATTGGGGCTGTTCTTTGGGAGTAGCTTACACCCAATGGGAATTATTATAAGTAAGTAAGAATTTTATTTTGTTTGTGGACGTATAGTCTAGCCGACTGTCTATTACTATATGTTATATATATATATATATATATATATATATATATATATATATATATGTATATATATACAAAATTATATATATATATGTATATATTATATATATATATATATATATATATATATATATATATATATATAAGTCTATCACATTACCGTGATTCATATACATATATCGAACTACAAATGACCTTTAATATCTAATTCGCTCTACCTCGGAATTAATATATTTTCATATATGCTTAACCGAGGGGGAATTAATTAAGCGATAATAGAATTGGCGATCGACAGGCGCGAACCAGCGACCTCTCAATTCCAGGACTGGCAGCGACCTCCCAATTCTCAGGACTCCCAAGCGGACCTCCCAATTCCAGGACGGCAGCGACCTCCCAAATTCCAGGGACGTGGCAGCGACCTCTCAATTCCAGGTACTGCAGCGACCTCCCAAATTCCAGGACTGGCAGCGACCTCCCGAATTCCAGGACTTTGGCAGCGACCCCCAATTCCCAAGGACTTGGCCCAGGCGAACCGCCCAATTCCAGGGACTGGCAGCGACCTCCCAATTCCAGGACTGGCAAGCGACTCCCAATTCAGGAACTTGGCAGTCCTTGGAATGGGAGGTCGGTGGTTCGCGCCTGTCGATCGCCAATTTTATTATCTCTTAATAAATTCCCCCTCGGTTAAACATATATGAAAATATATTAATTCCGAGGTAGAGCGAATTAGATATTAAAGGACATTTGTAGTTCTCTCTCTCTCTCTCTCTCTCTCTCTCTCTCTCTCTCTCTCTCTCTCTCTCTCTCTATATATATATATATAATATATATATAATATATAATATATATTATATATATATATAGAGAGATATGTTTAAAAGGAGTGTTACTAAATGCTTTAACTGACCTTCATAAGAAATATCCTGTTCCCCGCAGATTCATGATAGCCATCCACTCGCTAAAAAAGTTAGATGTTATAATAAGTAGATCCGACAAAGACGGCAAAATTGTAATAATGGACAAAGACTTCTACCTCGACAAAATCAACCAGCTCCTTAGCGACACAAATACTTACGAAAAACTGACGAAAAATCCCCTCCAGAACGTTCCCACAGAATTTTTTCGGAAAGTAAGATTAATTGGCCAAGACAAAAAGAGTATTGAACTATTAGAGAAATTTAAAGTAATTAATCCTAAATTACCCTACTTTTATGGTCTTCCAAAACTCACAAAGACAATCTTCCATTCAGACCCATCGTTTCATGCGCCGGAGCTTTCAATTACAAAATTTCTAAATGGTTAGCTGGCCTCCTTTCTCCTTTTTTAGGCACTTTTTCTCCCAGCCACATCAAACATTCGGAAGACTTTTGTCACAAATTCAGAGAAGCACATATACCACTTCACAACATAAAACTTTTAAGCCTGGACGTAGACTCCCTATTCACAAAAGTACCAGTACAGGACGTTCTTCAGTTTTTAAGGGAAAAATTATCCCCCTATTCAGATCATTTCCCTTTGGCACTTGACAAAATAATAAAGTTAGTTGAATTATGTGCATCTAATAACGTATTTTCATTCGGGGAATCATTCTACAAGCAAAAATTTGGGTGTAGTATGGGTAGTCCTTTAAGTCCTATTTTAGCCAATCTGTACATGGAATACTTTGAAACTACAGTAATAAATGCAATAAAACCCAAAAACATGCTGTGGATGAGATACGTGGATGACATACTAACATTTTGGGATAATAAGTGGGGTAATTTTAATGAATTCCTCTCAAAATTAAACGCATTAGTGCCCAGTCATCAAATTTAAAGTTGAATGGGAAACAGACAACAAAATTCCTTTTCTTGATGTTTTAATAATCAGAGACACGACAGAATACAAATTTACCATATACAGAAAACCAACGTTCTCACTTTCATATATTCACTACTTTAGCTATCATGACAATAATATCAAGATAGGTGTAGCTAGCAACCTATTTTTAAGAGCCTTACGAATTTGTTCCCCAGATTTCCTGGAAAAAGAATTTGAACTAATTCGCAAGCAACTTTCATCTTTAAAGTATCCTGACCATATAATTGAGAAAGCAATTCAAAAAGCAAACGTAATTTTCTACCGACCCCCTAAAGACAAGACCAGAGACACACCCAACAATAAAATAAAATTCCCCACCTGGAGACGATTAAGAGAGTAACTCCACACCCTTGGGAAATCCAACCCTTTTGCATTTACCTACCCAAATACCTTAGCCAAATCCCTGATTAACGTCCAACAAAAGACATCGCCCAAAGACTCTGGGGTATATGAGATCCCATGCCAGGACTGTGACCAATCTTACATCGGATTTACAGGTAAATCACTTCCCCAGAGATTAATACAACACAAACGGTCAGTTAGGTATGGACACAGAACTCGGCTATTTTCAACCATATAAATGAACATAACCATAGAATAAACTGGAATATGTCACGTGTAATTTATAGCAGCAACTGCCGGTACAAGAGTCAAATGATGGAATCGGCTTAATAAAAGAAGAGCAGGTAATGAACATCTCAAAAGGGAATTGGACATCGGACATCGTCGACGCAGTGTTCATTCAACCAAACGCTTAAGAAGATTAAAGGAAGATTATCAGCGGGGGACGTGACCTAAAATTATGGCCGTTACCTTGTGGACGAATCTCTTGGTATATACCACCTTTTCTGTAAACTTTTCTCATTCATATACCTGAAGAGAGAGACAGCAGTCTCTGAAATATAGTACTTTTCTCTCTACTTTTGTTTTGGTGTTTTTATGGGCTCCTTTTATTAGATATATAATATAATATATATATATATATATACACACACACACACACATATATATATATATATATATGTGTTTTGTGTGCGTGTGTGAGCGCGCGTGTGCGTGCGCTTGAGTGCGCATGTGCATCTGCGTGTGCTTGCGCACGCCCGTGACCTAAAAGGCCAAACTATAACCGCACTGTGCACCAATTTCAACCCAGGGAACTGGGATACGCCGGGCCTGTGGTTCCTCCCCCATCCCCCTCCCCATAGAACGGTTTAGGCGTACCTCTTATATGGCTTCCCCTCTTCGTTAAAGCTGCCTTGATGGAAGGGGAGAGGGAAAGAGAGAGAGAAAGAGAGAGAGGTGGGGGGGGAGGGGTGTTTGCTTGCAAGAGCAATGGAGGTTTCAAGTGTTGTTGTGTCGTGTATAAAAGCACTTGTGTATGTATATACATGTATGTATATATTTATGTATACATATATATATACATATATATATAATACAATAATATATGTAAAAATAATGGTTATTGCCACGAAGGAAAAATGAAAAGCGAGATAGCCAAGCACTTTCGGTCTAGTGCGACCTTTTACTCAGGCCTGAGTAAAGGGTCGCACTAGACCGAAAGTGCTTGGCTATCTCGCTTTTCATTTTTCCTTCTTGGCAAAAACCTTTATTTATACATAGCATCATGTTTTATATACTTCGTGATCAAGTTATTCTTCAAAAATATATGTGAATATTTTGTAGATGAAACTTGAATATAATATAATGTTTGCTTCTAAAATACTCACTAAGGGGAATATATGTTTGCAAGGTCAGTTGGAAGGAGTTCTCAGCAACCATAGGACCTATAGAAGGGTGGGCAGTTTTTCATGCCACTATTTTATCCTAGGCCTACCAGGGGAGTAAGAATTCTATGGAGTCGCCATGAAATATGTTTCTTACAAGTGGATTCATCTCTCTCTCTCTCTCTCTCTCTCTCTGTGTGTCTCTCTCTCTCGTCTCATCGTCGTTCTCTGTTGTCTCTTCTCTCTCTCGCTCTCTCTCATATTTTTTGTACCTTTCTGTTTCATCTTCTTATCTCTCTCTGTTCTCTCTCTTCATGTTACAATTTTTTTACTTGCGTTTTCATCTCTCTCTCTCTCTCTCTCTCTCTCTCTCTCTCTCTCTCTCTCTCTGTGTGTCTCTCTCTCTCGCTCTCTCTCTACTTTTTTTGCTCTCTATCTTTTATCTATCTCTCTAATGGTTTCTCTCTCTCTATAGCTCTCTTCTCATATTTTTTTGTACTTTGTTTCATATATCTCTCTCCTACTCTCTCTCTCTCTTTCATACAATTTTTGTACTTTCGTTTCATCTCTCTCTCTCTCTCTCTCTCTCTCTCTCTCTCTCTCTCTCTCTCTCTCTCTCTCATACATTACTACCAATATTAAATGAAGGAGAAAACACGCAAACCATCATAGTGATGAATGCGCAGGGTTTAGTTACGAGTAACTCAAAAAGAAAAATAGAGTACTTAGAAGAACTAACCCAAAATGAAAAGAAAATAGATATAATGAATATAAGTGAAACCTGGTATTCCCAAGAGACTGGGAATGATGATCAAATAAAAGGGTTCCAAACTTATAGATCAGATAGAAAAAATAGGAATCAAGGGGGAACCGCAATATATGGGAAAGACAAAAAACAAGGAAAAATATATGAGAAATATAGTAACTCAGAATGTGAACTAATAGCGGTAGAATTTGAATCTGAAAAATTTATGAACATAGTAATATATGACCTCCTAATACTAAAGAGTTTGACTTAATAATTGAAAAATTGGATGATATATGTAGAAATCACAAGGACTGGACTATTCTCCTATCTGGTGACTTCAACTTTCCTTTCGTAGAATGGAAAGAACGAATAGGAGACTGTGGTTGTACTTATACATATAAAAAGAGAGTAATAGTATGCAGAAGATAAGAGGCAATTTGAAAAGCTATTAGATATGCTACTCAGAATACAATTCAACAAATAAATCACCTGCCAACAAGAAAGGAAATACTTTAGACCTAGTATTTGTGAATGAGATGAATTATGTTAAAGAAATAATAGTTTATAATGCGAGTATTTCAGATCATAATGTCATAGAATTAACAGTTCATTCCAAAGCAAGTGAAAATAGAGATAAGCAAGAAATGAAAAAGTGGGAAGGATATGGAAAATACAACTTCTACAGTAAAAATATAAAATGGTCAGAAATTAATGAAGAATTAAACAAAGATTGGGATAACATTTTCGTAAGTGATGACATAAGGGTAAATACGGAGATATTATATAAAATATTAGAGAAAATAGTGGATACATATATACCGAAGAAGAAAAGTAAACATCAGTCATGCATACCAAGAGACAGAAGGATCTTGTTCCAGAAAATCAGAAAGTGGAAAAAAGGTCTTGCAAAACAAAGAAAAAGAAAAAAATGCATGGAAATTATAGAACTAAAAATAAAAAGTAAGATAGAAAATGCAGAACAAAAGATTATACAATCAAAAGAAAATGAAAAACGGGACTTGGAAGAAAAAACCCTAATAAATATCAAGCAAAACCCCAAACTATACTCATACGCGAAAAAGATGAATAAAAGAAGAATAGAAATTGGCCCTCTAAGAATTGAAGGGAGATTAACGAATGAAAAAAAGGAAATTTGCAGCATATTGGCAGAACGATATAAGAGAGAATTCACCCCTAGAATAAATAATGAAGATAATGATATTGAAGTAAGGGACGAAAATAGTGAATATTTAGCTGACATAGATATTAATGAAGCTGATATTGTGCAGGCTATTAATGAAATTAAAAATGGAGCTGCAGCAGGGCCTGATGGAATTCCTGCTATTTTGTTAAAGAAAGTAGTTCATTCTATCGCAAAGCCACTTGCAATATTATTAAGACAAAGTGTAGATACAGGCAAGATTTATGATGAGCACAAATTAGCATATATTACCCCTACTTTCAAAAGTGGATCAAGACTAATTAGGCAAGTAATTATAGGCCTGTGAGTCTAACATCACATATTATGAAAGTGTATGAAAGGGTAATGAAGAAAAAATATTATGAAACATTTAATAAAAAATAATTTGTTAATATGGGACAACATGGTTTCGTACCCGGAAAAAGTACACAAACCCAATTGTTAGTCCACCGTGAGAACATATTCAATAATATGAAAAGCAGAAATGAAACAGATGTGGTTTATCTAGACTTTTCAAAAGCTTTTGACAAAGTAGACCATAATATATTAGCGAAGAAAATTAGAAAACACAATATCGTGGATAAAGTAGGAAGATGTTAAAAGAATTTTTACACAACAGAAAACAGATAGTTATTGCAAACGATGAGAAATCGGATGAAGCCAAGGTAATATCCGGTGTGCCACAAGTACGGTGTTAGCTGCAATACTGTTTGTTATTATGATTGAAAGAAGCATAGACAGTAATGTTAAGGATTCGGTAGTGAGTAGTTTCGCTGATGACACAAGAATAAGTAGAGAAATTACATGTGATGAAGATAGGAACGCTCTACAAAGAGACCTTAACAAAGTATATGATTGGGCAGAGGTAAATAGGATGGTATTTAACTCTGATAAATTTGAATCAATAAATTATGGAGACAGAGAAAGAAAGCTATATGCATATAGGGGACCTAATAATGAGACAATCACAATAAGGAAGGAGTTAAAGACCTTGTGTATGATGAATAGGAACATGTTATGCAATGATCAAATAGCAATTCTTTTGGCAAAATGTAAAGCAAAAATGGGAATGTTGTTACGGAACTTCAAAACAAGAAAAGCTGAACACATGATTATGCTTTATAAAACATATGTTCGTAGTCCCCTTGAATATTGCAATATGATATGGTACCCACACTATCAAAAGGATATTTCTCAAATAGAGAGTGTACAAAGGTCTTTTACAGCTAGAATAGAAGAAGTTAAGGACCTTGACTACTGGGAAAGACTACAATCCTAAAAATTATATAGTCTAGAAAGGAGAAGAGAACGCTACATGATAATTCAGGCATGGAAACAGATAGAAGGAATAGCAGAAAACATCATGGAACTAAAAATATCAGAAAGAGGAAGCAGAGGTAGATTGATAGTGCCCAAAACTATACCAGGAAAAATAAGGAAAGCACACAGGACAATAATCTACTACGCACCAGCATCGATAATGCAGCGTCTATTCAATGCGTTGCCAGCTCATCTGAGGAATATATCAGGAGTGAGCGTAGATGTGTTTAAGAATAAGCTCGACAAATATCTAAACTGCATCCCAGACCATCCAAGATTGGAAGATGCAAAATATACCGGAAAAGATTTTACTAGCAACTCTCTGGTAGACATTAGAGGTGCCTCACACTGAGGGACCTGGGGCAACCCGAACGAACTGTAAGGTCTGTAAGGTAAGGTCTCTCTCTCTCATACATTTTTGTACTGTCGTTTCATCTCTCTCTCTCTCTCTCTCTCTCTCTTTCATACACTTTTTGTGCTGTCGTTTCATCTCTCTCTCTCTCTCTCTCTCTCTCTCTCTCTCTCTCTCTCTCTTTAATACATTTTTTGTGCGGTCGTTTCATATCTCTCTCTCTCTCTCTCTTTAATACATTTTTTGTGCTGTCGTTTCATCTCTCTCTCTCTCTCTCTCTCTCTCTCTCTCTCTTTAATACATTTTTGTTCTGTCGTCTCATCTCTCTCTCTCTCTCTCTCTCTCTCTCTCTCTCTCTCTCTAGATGAAGTGCTCAAGCGAGCGCCGGGGAACAAAAGAGTAGGGAGAACATTCCATCTATTTCTATCAGGATCAATTGCGTAAACACTCTCTCTCTCTCTCTCTCTCCTCTCTCCTTAAGAAGCGATTTCGCACGGTTCGTTTAGAGAGGAATTCTTTGAGCACTTCATCTAGAGAAAGAGAGAGAGAGAGAGAGAGGAAGGCACAAATGGTGCTTTCATTGCTTGATGGGGTCGCTAGCCCTTTGTTTTTTTTTATTTGATAGTGCTGTCTACCACCCCGCCCCCCTCCTCATTTGGTGCTAGCAACCAGGTGGTAGTGTGTTTTTCACTGTTTATTATAAAAAAACAGAGAAAATAGAAAAAGAGGCAAAGTACGTTTTTAACAGTTTGTTATAAAAAACAGAGAAAACAGAAAAAGAAGCAAAGTACGTTTTTAACAGTTTATTTAAAAAAAACAGGGAAAATAGAAAAAGAGGCAAAAAATGTTTTTAACAGTTTGTTATAAAAAAACAGAGAAAATAGAAAAAGAGGCAAAGTACGTTTTTAACAGTTTGTTATAAAAAACAGAGAAAATAGAAAAAGAGGCAAAGTACATTTTTAACAGTTTGTTATAAAAAACAGAGAAAATAGAAAAAGAGGCAAAGTACATTTTTAACAGTTTGTTATAAAAAACAGAGAAAATAGAAAAAGAGGCAAAGTACATTTTTAACAGTTTGTTATAAAAAAACAGAGAAAATAGAAAAAGAGGCAAAGTACGTTTTTAACAGTTTGTTATAAAAAACAGAGAAAATAGAAAAAGAGGCAAAGTACATTTTTAACAGTTTGTTATAAAAAACAGAGAAAATAGAATAAGAGGCAAAGTACATTTTTAACAGTTTGTTATAAAAAACAGAGAAAATAGAAAAAGAGGCAAAGTACGTTTTTAACAGTTTGTTATAAAAAAAACACAGAAAAAGAGGCCATGTATAAAAATAAAAGAAACAGGAAAAACTGAAAAATGACAGAGGAAACATCAGAAAACAGAAAAGTAAAGTACAGAAAGGTATATACATACAAAACATATGAAGAGAAACATAAAATAATAAGAAAAAAACAGAAAACACAATAATAGACAAATGAAAAAGTGGGAAACCAAAATCAGAACAAAATAAAAAACAGAAAAAATTAAAAAAATACTAAAAGAAACAGAAGACTAAGGAACTCATTAAAAAGAGAAGACAAACTGACAGAAAAAAGAAGGAAAAAATAGACAAATGAAAAGTGGGAAACAAAAGAAAAAAATCCAGAAAAATATAAAACAGAAAAATAAGAAAAATACAAGGAAACAGAAAAAAACCATTAAAGCAGAAAAAAACCTGACAGGAAAAAAAAAAAAAAAAAATAAAGAAAAACACCGGTCGCTGCTCTATTGAAGAGGGTTTAACCCATTAAATTAACTTTGTTATTCTTGCCCATTTGGGCGTTTCACGCAACGGGACCTCATTTAATATACGCTTATTAAGGGGGTGGGGGTGGGGGTGGGGGTGGGGGGTGGGGGCGCCTATAGAAGCCTAGAGTCGCGGTCAGCAACCCACCAAGATTAGGAAAATAAACAGACCTGGGGGCGGGAGGGAGGAAGGGAGGGGAAGGAGAGTGTCTTCTACTCTCTCTCTCTCTCTCTCTCTCTCTCTCTCTCTCTCTCTCTCCTTATGTTTCTGTTTAAAGATCTAGTGACACGTTGCTTGGTTATGTACTTGAAATTGCATGCAATTTCAACTGCATAGGTACGAGAGAGAGAGAGAGAGAGAGAATGATGGGCGTTGCCATAAACAAGCCATTTTATGATCCAACAAGTTATTATTATTATAATTTTTATTATTATTATTATCATTATTATTATTATTATTATTATTATTATTATTATTATTATTATTATATTTCTATATATTTTGTTTATAATTTTTGAGTTCGACTCCTAACTAATTTATTACTGCATCCCTGTACACCAGCTCCCGTTGGGTGTAGGGCGTATAGGGTGTAGTCCTCTCGACCTTGAGGTTGTGTAGCTCATGTGTAAACGATTAGGGTACAGCGTACTATACCCCCTTGAGTCTGTTTGGCTATTCATTTGGGCGTAGCAGGGTGTATGAACTCCTAGCTGTGTATTCTGAAGAGCTCTGAAGATTGTAGATACCCTATGCAGGCGTCACAATATTCAAGGTCGTCGGTGTGTGGAACCTGTTCCATCTTGTGTAACTGTCGTGTTTCCAGTTATCCTCGTTTTTCCTCTGTTTCCTCAATGTTGTTTCTTATCTCATTTCTTTATTCTTATTACTTCGCGTTTCCATCCTTTTTTCCTCTTCCAGTTTGCTGTCTTTTTTTCGTATGCATTTACTCTCTCTCTCTCTCTCTCTCGTTTTTGTCACCGATTTTCCATTATTTCCTTCATCCTCTTTTTCTTCTTCTTCTTCATTTGCTTTCCTGCAATTCCCTTCTTTATCTCCTCCTTCCATCGCCACCCCCCCCCATTCTAAACCTCTCGTTTTTTTGTCATTTATATATTTCTCTCTTCTTTAACTCCACTTTCCCTCTCTCGTTATTTCGTTATTCCTCTTTCGCTTTTTTCGAATTTCCCACGCATTTATTCGTACCTGTCTCTCGTTCGTGTCTTTATTCTTGTTCCATCTCTTATTTCCACCGTTTTTCTGGCCCCCATGTTTCCTCTTCCACACTTGTAATTATGTCTCTCTCTCTCTCTCTCTCTCTCTCTCTCTCTCAAAGAAAGAAGGTCCTGATGGAGTTCCTGCTATTTTGTTAAAGAAAGTAGTTCATTCTATCGCAAAGCCACTTGCAATATTATTAAGACAAAGTGTAGATACAGGCAAAATTTATGATGAGCACAAATTAGCATATATTACCCCTACTTTCAAAAGTGGATCAAGACTAGAGGCAAGTAATTACAGTCCTGTGAGTCTAACATCACATATTATGAAACTGTATGAAAGGGTAATGAAGAAAAATATTATGAAACATTTAATAAAAAATAATTTGTTTAATATAGGACAACATGGTTTTGTCCATGGAAAAAGTACACAAACCCAATTGTTAGTCCACCGTGAGAACATATTCAAAAATATGAAAAGCGGAAATGAAACAGATGTGGTTTATCTAGACTTTGCAAAGCTTTTGACAAGGTAGATCATATATTAGCGAAGAAAATTAGAAAACACAATATCGTGGATAAAGTAGGAAGATGGTTAAAAGAATTTTTAAACAATAGAAAACAGATAGTTATTGCAAACGATGAGAAATCGGATGAAGCCAAGGTAATATCCGGTGTGCCACAAGGTACGGTGTTAGCTGCAATACTGTTTGTTATTATGATTGAAGACATAGACAGTAATGTTAAGGATTCGGTAGTGAGTAGTTTCGCCGATGACACAAGAATAAGTAGAGAAATTACTTGTGATGAAGATAGGAACGCTCTACAAAGAGACCTTAACAAAGTATATGATTGGGCAGAGGTAAATAGGATGGTATTTAACTCTGATAAATTTGAATCAATAAATTATGGAGACAGAGAAGGAAAGCTATATGCATATAGGGGACCTAATAATAAGACAATCACAAATAAGGAAGGAGTTAAAGACCTTGGTGTGATGATGAATAGGAACATGTTATGCAATGATCAAATAGCAATTCTATTGGCAAAATGTAAAGCAAAAATGGGAATGTTGTTACGGCACTTCAAAACAAGAAAAGCTGAACACATGATTATGCTTTATAAAACATATGTTCGTAGTCCACTTGAATATTGCAATATGATATGGTACCCACACTATCAAAAGGATATTGCACAAATAGAGAGTGTACAAAGGTCCTTTACAGCTAGAATAGAAGAAGTTAAGGACCTTGAACTACTGGGAAAGACTACGAATCCTTAAAATTATAATAGTCCTAGAAAGGGAAGAAGAATAATGCTACATGATAATTCAGGCATGGAAACAGATAGAAGGATAGCAGAAAACATCATGGAACTAAAAATATCAGAAAGAGGAAGCAAGGTAGGTATTAATATGTGCCCAAAACTATACCAGAAAAATAAGGAAAGCACACAGGACATTAATCCACTACGCACCAGCATCGATAATGCAGCGTCTATTCAATGCTTTGAATATATCAGGAGTGAGCATAGATGTGTTTAAGAATAAGCTCGACAAATATCTAAACTGCATCCCAGACCATCCAAGATTGGAAGATGCAAAATATACCGGAAGATGTACGAGCAACTCTCTGGTAGACATTAGAGGTGCCTCACACTGAGGGACCTGGGGCAACCCGAACAAAATGTAAGGTCTGTAAGGTAAGGTCTCTCTCTCTCTCTTCGGATGGACTAACAAGTCTTTGAGACACCCTAATACTTGTAACTCTCTCTTCTCTCTCTCTCTCTCTCTCTCTCTATCAAAGTAAGAAGGTCTGAACAGCCTATTCTCTCTTTCTCTCTCTCTCTCGCCGTTCGAATTCCCCTCGAGTGAACGCCACCAGATATGACACTCTTATCGTTTGGTGCCAATAACTTTCGCCTGTTTGTCGATAGGCAGATTCCGCGCCTGGGACTCCGGAGGAGGAAATGAGATTGGATTATGCCCTGGGAATCAGGAGAGAGAGAGGGAGAGGGGGGGGGGGGGGGGGGGGGAGAGATTGGGGTGGCCTATTTCTGACGCTGTGGCGTATTGGTGACTTCCCGACTAATTTCCTCGTCGTGGTCTGAATGAGAGAGAGAGAGAGAGAGAGAGAGAGAGAGAGAGAGAGAGAGAGAGAGAGAGAGAAGGGGGTACGGATATGGCAACATACACAGTCAGAAGATATGAATAGGCTATACTTTCTATCTCCCTCTCTCTCTCTCTCTCTCTCTCTCCTCCTCCTCCTCCTCTCCTACCTTTTATAACTCTCTCTATCTCTCTTTCTCTCTCTCTCTCTCTCTCAAAGTAAGAAGGTCTGGGGAACTAATCCTCTTATCTTTCTCAAAGTAAGAGTGTCCTCTCTCTCTCTCTCTCTCTCTCTCTCTCTCCTCCTCCTCCTCCTCCTCCTCCTCCTCCTCCCTTTTATCATTCTCTCTCTCTCTCTCTCTCTCTCAAAGTAAGAAGGTGTGGGTAACTAATCCTCTTATCTCTCTCCCTCTCTTTCTCAAAGTAAGAAGGTCTGAGTGCCCTAGCCTCTCTCTCTCTCTCTCTTTTCTCTCCTTCCGGGTCTCAGTAGAAGGGGTATGAGTAGCCCTAGCCTCTCTCTCTCTCTCTCTTTCTCTCCTTCCGGGGTCTCAGAATCCGAAACCAATGGAAATCCCATGGCGTAATTGCCACTGCAACTCGAGGCGCTCCTTATCCCCTTCTCCAGCCCCCCCCCCCCCTCCACCTCCCCTTTCAAGTCTGCGCAGAATCCAGAGCGACTTTTCGAACTTTGTACTTTTTCTCTCTCAAAAAATGAAGTCTTTTATACATAATTTTTTTAATGAAAAATTATTATTGAATTATTATTATTATTATTATTATTTTATTATTATTATTATTATTATTATAGTAGTAGTAGTAGTAGTAGTAGTAGTTGCTGTTGTTGTAGTAGTACTATTATTAGTATTCCTTGACTAATAGTATTATTATATTATTAGTTTTATTATTATTATTATTATTATTATTATTATTATTATTATTATTTGTTTTGTTAAAGATGATGGCAGCATCAGTGGAATTGATTTTATATATGGTCTTTTCAATTCTTCTTATATTCTGCTTCTCATGAGAGAATAATAAGAAGAATTGAAAAGACCATATATAAAATCAATTCCACTGATGCTGCCATCATCTTTAACAAAACATGTTTGAGAGAGGGTCTCCTACCTTCATATATTATTATTATTATTATTATTATTATTATTATTATTATTATTATTATCATTATTATTATTATTATTATTATTATTATTATTATTATTATTATTATTATTATTATATTATTGTTCGAATTAAGAATTATTATTGTTATTATTCTAATATTTTCCGAATTAAGAATTATTATTATTATTATTATTATTATTATTATTATTATTATTATTATTATTATTATTATTATTATTATATTTTTTGAATTAACGAATTATGATTACTATTATCATATTTTTCGAATTAAAGAATTATTGTCATCATTATTATTATATTTTTCGAATGAACGAATTATTGTTACTATTATTATTATTATTTTTTTATTTATTTTTATTTTTTTTTTTTTGCTCTATCACAGTCCTCCAATTCGACTGGGTGGTATTTATAGTGTGGGGTTCCGGGTTGCATCCTGCCTCCTTAGGAGTCCATCCACTTTTCTCACTATGTGTGCCGTTTCTCCTAGATCACACTCTTCTGCATGAGTCCTGGAGCTACTTCAGCCTCTAGTTTTTCTAGATTCCTTTTCAGGGATCTTGGGATCGTGCCTAGTGCTCCTATGATTATGGGTACGATTTCCACTGGCATATCCCATATCCTTCTTATTTCTATTTTCAGATCTTGATACTTATCCATTTTTTCTCTCTCTTTCTCTTCAACTCTGGTGTCCCATGGTATTATTATTATTATTATTATTGAAAGATATTGCTGCATCACCTGCATTCAACTTGTAAATAGTCTTCTCTATTTTTCTAATAACAGCTTTCTCTCTGCTACTACAACTGTCGAGTATTGCGCCGATATTACTCATCAGGAGGAGTCAATTTCAAGGATAATGCTTACAAACTTATTTATTTGTCACAGTAAATGAACAAATAGATCAAAATATAAGTCGATCTAGTGGCCAACGTGTCTCTCGGTATCATCCGAGCATGATCACGGCAGTGGGTCAGAGCAGACTGTAGATGCTGTCAGGATCTACTCAATATATAGCGAGCACTTGATCGACTTATATTTTGATCTATTTGTTCATTTACTGTGACAAATAAGTCAATTTGTGAGCATTATCCCTGAAATTGACTCCTCCTGATGGGTAATGTCGGCGCAATACTCGACAGTTGTAGTAGCAGAGAGAAAGCTGTTATTAGAAAAATAGAGAAGACTATTTACAAGTTGAATGCAGCAGATGCAGCAATATCTTTCAATAAGACTTGTTTGAAGGAGGGTCTCCTTCCAATATTATTATTATTATTATTATTATTTTATTTTTTTTTTGCTTTATCACAGTCCTCCAATTCGACTGGGTGGTATTTATAGTGTAGGGTTCCTGCCTCCTTAGGAGTCCATCACTCTTCTTACTATGTGCGCAATTTCTAGGATCACACTCTTCTGCATGAGTCCTGGAGCTACTTCAGCCTCTAGTTTTTCCAGGTTCTTTTGTTCAGGGATCTTGGATCTTGTGCCTAGTGTTCCTATGATTATGGGTACAATTTCCACTGGCATATCCCATATCCTTCTTATTTCTATTTTTAGGTCTTGATACTTATCCATTTTTTCCCTTTCTTTCTCTTCAACTCTGGTGTCCCATGGTATTACGACATCAATGAGTGATACTTTCTTCTTGGCAGAGTGGGTTAGGTCGTCAGTTGACTGGTTAAGCAACATTGGGGCTGGTCAGTCGTTGGATGGGTGACCGCTCTCCTCGGCGTTGATTCCTTGGGAAAGGATCTTTACCATAATTTCCTCAGTCTACTCAGCTGTAAATGAGTACCTATTCCTGATGGGGTAGGGTCCAGCTATGGGTTAAATGGCAAAACTCAGTAATGATGGAAAGACATGAAGGATTAAACGACAACGACGTAAATGGAACCTCTGGCAACAGAGGAGCTGCGTCCGGCAGCCAGGTATTCAACCCAATTGAAGGGGAAGACGGTCAGGTACTTGGAGATCGTCATCCAGCAACTGACCACCACAACGACAGTAACCAACAACCAGAGAGTGGAGCTACAGAAGCAACCAGAGGAAGAAATTATTATTATTATTATTATTATTATTATTATTATTATTATTATTATTCCTTGACTTAAAATCTCTTTTAATGTTATCTTGAAAATTATATGTATTCTCTTATTATTATTATTATTATTATTATTATTATTATTATTATTATTATTATTATTATTATTATTACTTCAGCTCTCAATACCACCTTTCCTCCATCAGAAAAATTACAGAAATTAAAAATTCTGTAATGTTAAGCCAATATCATTCGAAACTACACAAGGAATGAAGTTGCAAGCACCCCCCCCAAACCCCTCCCCCCGCGGGCATCCACCAGACACCTTCATTCTTCTACTGTCTCTGTCCGTCCGTCATTTGATGACGTCACTCAAACGTATTCTCGAGAACCGTCACATTTCTTGACTCCTGCAAAGTTTTCTTTGTTTGTTTTGTTCTTTTTGTTTGTTTTTATTTTTTTTTTATTCATACCTTAGAGGGATGTTTGCATACATTTTTTTTTTTGGGGGGGGTGTTTGGGTGGCTGTTTTTTTACGCAGTTTGTTTTACCCGTTTAAACCCTTTCCTTGTGGAAGTAATTTCGTTGTGGGAGCTTTTTTTTTTTTTTTCTTGAGAATATTTCTCTTAGAAACTTGACTTACTTTAGAAAAAATATCCCTTCTGTGGCCTAGTTTTTTTTTTTCTGTTATTTTTTCTTTAGGATTTCAATTTTCCATTTTCCCTCACAGGAAGCTTGTAATCATTTATGTCTTGAGAATATTTCCCATAGAAACTTGACTTAATTTAGAAAACATATTTCTTCTCTGGCCTAGTTTTTTTCTGTTTTCTTTTCGCTAGGGTTTCAATTTTTCATTTTCCCTCCCAGGAAGCCTTTTTAATTATACTTATTATAAAGCAACAAACAGAAAAATTAACGGTGAAGGCTTTATTACTAAAATATTAACTTTCTATTGTTTTTTTTATGTCGTGTATCCTATTAGATATATGTGTCCTATGAAGCATGGAATGAACTTGTTTGATATGATTTTAAAAAATTGTTCTCGATGTGGGATTTTTTTTTCTTTTTTTTTTAATAAATAGAATATTCCCCCTAAATGTCTTAGTGTAGAACAGGATATTTTATTTTCTTTTGGCCTTGTTTTTTCTCCATTTTTTCTGTTTTTTTGCAATTTATCTGTTTGTCTTTTCGAGTCTATTTCATGTGTGTGCAATTCTCTCTCTCTCTCTCTCTCGTGACAGTCATGAATTTCGTGAGGTATTACATGTAGGCAGGTCATCACTTTTGAGAGAGAGAGAGAGAGAGAGAGAGAGAGAGAGAGAGAGAGAGAGAGAGAGAGAGAACAACTCTCTCTCTCTTAAACTTTCCTCTTAGACAGCACAGCAGAGAGAGAGAGAGAGAGAGAGAGAGAGAGAGAGAGAGAGAGAGAGACTTTCTCTCTTTAAACCCCCAACCAACCTTGTCGACGCTCCAATCAGCACCAAGTAATCGAGGCTGCATGAGAGAGAGAGAGAGAGAGAGAGAGAGAGAGAGAGAGAGAGAGAGAGAGAGAGCTTTATCAACTATAGCTCTTATCGCCTCTCTGGTGACCTTTATTAGTTTTCTTCGAACTAGAGGGACATATATTAGCTGTCCAAGAGAGAGAGAGAGAGAGAGAGAGAGTGTTCGATAGGTAGAATGGAGAAAGTGAGAGTTGTGGGGGGAGGGTAGAAAGTATAGAGAAAAGAAAGGAAAAGTGAGACGCATATCACGCTTGCTAGCTACTGCCGGGAGAAGGATCCATATATTGTATGGTGGTCACAGAACCGATTACGTCATCGCAGGTTGAGAGGGGGGGCGCAGTGTATACGGAGTGGGTTAGAGGTGGGGGTAGGGGAGAGATGGGAATATTCGAAGGCTGGAACCATACAGAGCATGACGGGACGCTTACTTACACCTTTCTCAGAGGTATACACATGTGTATATGGGGGTCTTTGAGAACGCAGGTGATAGCAAGAATGGCAGGTGTTGACTAGGTCGTAAAAATGGGCTATCTGGTCCAGAGTGCGCTCAGGAATATAGACAGTTTCAGCTTTAACTTAGAAATGTAGACAGTTGTATGTCTAAGAAGTAGTAGACAGTTTCAGTGTACACCAGCAAAGTAAACAGTTTCAAAGTACACGCAGGAGTTTAGACAGATTTAGTGTATACTAAGCAGTATAGACAGTTTCAGCTTACACCAACAAATGTAGACAGTTTCAGTTTACAACAATATAGACAGTTTCAGCTTATACCAAGAAATATAGACGCTTTCAGTATACACCAAGAAATATAGACGGTTTCAGTTTACAGCAGTTTAGACAGTTTCAGCTTATACACACATGTATAGACAATTTCAGCATACACCAAGAAACATAGACGGTTTCAGTATACACCAAGAAATATAGACAGTTTCGGCTAATACCAAGAAACATAGACAGTTTCAGCTTATACCAAGAAATATAGACAGTTTCAGCTAATACCAAGAAATATAGACAATTTCAGCTTATACCAAGAAATATAGACAATTTCAGCTTATACCAAGAAACATAGACAGTTTTAACTTACAACAAGAAACACCGACAGTTTGATTTATTCGAACAATACATCTTCCAATCAGCCAGTCTCACTCTTCGACAAATATACCGCTCGAACGAAAACCAGCAGGCAAGTCACGCTAACGATACGCAGTTGCGGCAGTTCCAGCTGCCGGAAACTGCCGGGGATCTCCTTACGAGACAGACGTCTCAGGGGGCGGGCGGGAATGGGGGTTGATTTGCCTTCAACGAGAATGATTCCAGATTCCAGAAACTCTGTTTACAATCGTTCCAATTCGGGCTCGATGTGTAATTGCGTTTAACGCTAACAAGCTATGGAAGGTGGCGATGTGGGATTAAGCTCCCCCGCCCCCCATGCTATTTCCCCTGCCCCGGCTGTCATTTGCACCTGATAAGACATACCCGTGGCCTCCCCCCTAGGCCACCCGCCCCCTAGCTACCCGAAATGCAACGTGAGTTGGACTACTCACGCCTGAGGTCGACGCTCTTGTTTTCATACGCGGGACTTTGGACCTTGAGGGAAACGCCAAAGGGGACAGACCAGCTTTCTAGGGGAGGATTGAGGTAGGGGGAGGAGCAGCAGGGACAAATCCATAGGATGCAGAAGGTGCTATATCCTCCGCAGGACATTGACCTTTCTATGGGAGACTCACAACAGAAATGGGGACTTGAAGTTGACGCCGAGTGGGTCCAGGGAGGGAGAAGAGGACGTGCGGAAGGAAGTTGATGTTGTTGCTGCTGCTGCTGCTGCTGCTCGTGTTGGGGAAGGGCGCCTGGGGATTGAGGAAGGGGAAGGAGTCAGCCCCTAGGTGAGCGGTGTGTGTGTGTGTGTGTGTGTGTGTGTGTGTGTGTAGGGGCTATGTGAGCGTGAGCACATATCTGTATCTGGTGAATTTATGGGTTAAGTCTTGGCTTGTTTCTCTCGGTACGGTTACGTAACATGGAGTTGGGGAGGGGGGGGAGGTGGGGGAATTTGGGAAAATATGGGGGAATTTGTGAAGATGGGGGGGAGGGGAAGGGAAAGGGGAAAAGGGGGGTGTTCCTGCTGTTTCGTAATCGACTAGTTATTGACTAGTTAATGATGGCTAATCAAGATGGCGAAGTGAGGAATAAATGTTTTGGTGACCTTGAATGGGGTCTTTCCGGAATATATAACTGGTTACTGGATTCTCTCTCTCTCTCTCTCAATATTGGTTAAGCGGCACCGCACTTATACTTGTACTTTGAATCTAGTGTGTCATTTCTGTCCCAACCCGTGATCCGTGTACATGGTGGTCAGTGGGCGTTAGTGGGTCGTAGCTGAGAAGAGAGAGAGAGAGAAAGAAAGAGAGAGAGAGAGAGAGAGAGAGAGAGAGAGAGAGAGAGAGAGATTCCTCTTTCAGTTACTAATTGTCGTTAATTAGGTTTGTTATATTTCCAAGAGAAGAAGGGTTTGTCCTTGAGGTCATTTATATTATAATGAGAGAGAGAGAGAGAGAGAGATTCTATCGCCATTAACCTCATCAGTCAAGTCCTTTAAACAACTTTGATCCATAACTTGTTCGCAATCGAATGTTAAGTTCCCTCGTGATAATTCGACCTGATTTTTCTTTTATGAAAATTCGACCTAATTCATGTGATAACTCGACCTGATTTTCATTTTCATGATAAGTCGACCTAATTTCATGATGAGTCGACCTGATTTCTTGATAAGTCGACCTGAATTTATGATGAGTCGACCTAATTTCTTGATAAGCCGACCTGAATTTAAGATAATTCGACCTGATTTCTTGATTAGTCGACCTGAATTTTATGATAATTCGACCTGATTTCTTGATAAGTCGACCTGAATTTATGATAATTCGACCCGATTTCTTGATATGTCGACCTTGGTTTATGATAATTCGACCTGATTTCTTGATAAGTCGACTTGAATTCATGACAATTCGACCCAATTTCTTGATAACTCGACCTGATTTCTTGATAAGTCGACTTGAATTTGTGATAATTCGACCCGATTTCTTGATAAGTCGACCTGAATTTATGATAATTCGGCCTGATTTTTTTATGTGTGTGTTTACATTTATTTTGAATATTATAATCCCGATTTTCCTTCAATTTTATATCAGTTTATTTATGAGTTTGTTTGTTTATTAGATATTATTATTTTGTGGGCCTGTTGTGCGTTTATTCCCAGATATCAAAGAATAGTGTCTAATATTATTGTGTGCATTTAATATTTATTCCCAGTAATAGTAATGAATATTAACCTGAGATAATCAGGGAATACACATTCATTTGTGTGTATGTGTGTGTGTGTGTTACGTGTGTCGAATATATTTGTGTGTGTGAATATTTATTTATTCTCAGTAATAATATTGAATATTAAACTGACTTTACCAGAGAATACCTGTGTACGTGTGTATGAATATGATGCATATGTATATTCATTCTCAATAATATTGACTATTACCTTGATATTACCAGAGAATACGTGTTTACATGTTTACGAATATTATGTATTATTTTCATTCTCAGTAATATTGACTATTAGACTGATACTACCAGGGGAATACCTGTGTAAGTGTGTAGGAATATGATGTATATGTATATTCAGTCTCAATAATATTGACTATTACCCTGATATTACCAGGGAATACCGTATTCTCCCACGGCACCAACTTGATAATCAGCCCTGTGCATTTCAATAATTGCTCTTCCCCCCTCCCCGTACTCCCTCCCTCTCCCCCGTACCGCCGCGGCTAGATTAAGGTTAATGATCGTGAAAACGACTGCTTGGAGAGAGAGAGAGAGAGAGAGAGAGAGGAGAGAGAGAGAGAGAGAGATTACCAATTTATCGAAGGGAATTCGCCTTATTAATTTTCAACCCCCAGCGGGCGGATGGGTGCTGTCTTAATTAGCGAATTGGAATGGTTAGAGATTGGAATCCATTCCTAATTACGGAGCGGAATAGTCCTCGATTCGCGGTTTATCGGTGGATTTATCATTCCAAATCCCGGTCATTCCGAGGATTCAAGGTTCCAAATCCCGGATAATCCGCGGATTTCCGATTCCAAATCCCGGTTAATCCGCGGATGTATGAATCCAAATCCCGGTTAATCCGCGGATGTATGAATCCAAATCCCGGTTAATCCGCGGATGTATGAATCCAAATCCCGGTTAATCCACGAATTTATGATTCCAAATCCCCGATTCCACGGATTTATGATTCCAAATCCCAATTATTCCACGGATTTCCGATTCCAAATCCAGGTTAATCAGCGGATTAAAGTAAGAGAAATCTTTGGATTTTAAGGTTAAATCCTAATTGAGGTTTAAGATTAATCCCATCACAGACAGAAGCATTTTTTTTTGTTTTAATGTCAACATTTGAGCCTCAGGAGTGGAAGGTCAGGTCAGTTCAGGTCAGGTCAGGTTTTGCTTATGTTTTTGCCACAGAAAAAAAGCAAGGTCAGAGTTGTACTGCGTCCACACTTGAGGGTCAGACTGACTCTCTCTCTCTCTCTCTCTCTCTCTCTCTCTCTCTCTCTCTCTCTCTCTCTCGTGTGGTGCTGACATGACTTTGACTTGTACTTCTGTTAATATTGTCTTGTATTAATTCATTGTAATGTCGATTCGTTATTTGGCTCTCTCTCTCTCTCTCTCTCTCTCTCTCTCTCTCTCTCTCTCTCTCTCTCTCTCTCTCTCAAGTCATTTTACCCCTGAATGCGAGCTGCTATCGTAAAAAAATAAATAAATACTTAAATTGAAAAAACCTTTAGCCATTTTTTTTCCTACGGTTCCACAACACCTTAACGTAATGAGATTACTCGTGAATTATTTTTTTATATAGTACCCTTGCGTAAGTTAAATGGGGGTTTCCACCTTTTATAGTTGTTTTTATGGAACGAATATGGTAGAGGTTTTGCAACCAGGTTTGCTAATTAGGTTTCTTGGGGAAGGTCTATAGTATATTAGGTCGTTTTCGGCTTCAAAGGAAAATGATTTCTTCAGTTCATGAGAACATCTTAAGGAAGGTTTTATATATATAAATATGTATATTTTTTAATTTTTTTCTTATGAATATTTTTGTGTGTGAATAATAAGTGTCTGTGGGGTTTTTCAGCTTCAATTTAAAGTGATTTTTATTTTATGAAAACATCTTAGGTTCTTCCTTTTAAAATTATATTGTGAATGATAAGTGCGTGCGGGTTTTTCAGCTTCAAGTTAAAGTGATTTTTATATTATGAAAACATCTTAGGAGGGAATATTTTTTATTTTCTAATAATATTTTATTTTGCCTCTTTGTGAGTGGGTATGTTTTCATGTAACCTTCAACTGTTACCTGTAAAATTGTTGCAAATATCCTCATAAAAGCACCTTAAGAAGTTTTTTTTTTTGAGTGGGGATATTTCCACGTAACTTTCAACTGATATTTATAAAATCACGTTGTAAATATTCCATTAAAAACATTTTAGTGAACAATTTTCAATTTATTTTTCACATTCATTTACCTCTTTCTTAAGCAGCATTATTCCCAAGTAGCTTTCAACCATTGTAAATATTCCCGTAAAGATTCTAAAAGAGTCTACCTATGATTTATCTAGTGTTGCATAACATTTAAGAATTTAGAAATATATGTTCCATTACAGTTTTTAAATTGCGTGTATTCCAACAAGATTTCAAAGCGTTTCATGGTTTTTTATAACTTATATTCTCTTGGGTTATTTAACCTTCGCCCTTTTCCGTACTTAAATGTTTTTCCATACCTGCATACTTTTCGGACCTTATATATTTTTATATCTGTATATTTTTTATAAAGTTTTGGTATTTTTTCTCCCCTGGATTTTTGAAACCCTTCGTGTAATAAATAGGCACCCCAAATGGTGGTTTATGTACCCATAAACTTTATAACCTCGATTCCTACAATTCATTCCTACAGTTTTAACTATATCTTTTCACATTTTTGTAAAATTGCACATTCAGTTAATTCTGCAAAGAGTGTATACATACATTCATACATTTTCCCCACAGACGTTTTAATTGCAAGTTCACACAGAGTTTTGACTAATACGTTCCTGCACTTCAGAAAACTATTGTGCCGACTTTGTCTATCCGACCGCACTTTTCCCTGTCCGCCCCCAGATCCTTAAGACTACTAAGGCTAGAGGGCTGCAAATTGGTTTGTTGATCACCCTCCCTCCAATCATCAAACGTACCAAATTGCAGCCCTCTAGCCTCAGTAGTTTCTATTTTATAAGGTTAAAGTTAGCCATAATCGTGCCCCTGGCAACGCAACAACACCGGCCACCACGGCTGGGTGAGAGAGGGTTTCATGGAACGCGGCTCATACAGCATTATACCGAGACCGCCGAAAGGTAGATCTATTTTATTTGTGATTTTAATTGTACGATGTACTGAAAACTGTAAGCAGTCCTACGGTCAAGGCTGACAGCTTTGAATATTAAAAGAGACGTCGGTAGTGGAATTTTACTCTGCTCCAGGTGATAATTTTATGAATGAGATCTGGTAAGAGTCAAGTCGTGAATGAATGCGTAAGGAGTAAGGTTGATGAACGGGAGACGAATAATCGTACGAGAGTTGGGACGAAGTGTCATTGAGACGAATGTGGAGTTCCTCCAGATGATATTTTTTTATGAATGAAGATAGTTAAGGATCAATTAGTGAATGAACGCGTACGTTTATGAACAGGAGACGAATGATAGTACGACATTATGAGAATTGACAACTAGAAATGAGAGAGAGAGAGAGAGAGAGAGAGAGAGAGAGAGAGAGAGAGAGATTTGTGAATGGTGAAGGAAATATTGCATTTTTTCATAATGCGTTATTAGTGAATAAATAACGATTCTTCAGGAAATAAAGAAACAATGAATGAGAATTATGAATGGACGTAAGTAAACGGAAGTAACAGCAGTAAGTGAAGAAGTTATGAATGGAGGACAGTGATTAACATACGAATTGATAAATGATAATTATCAATTCACGAAATGACTGAAAATTATGAATGGACGAAAAATCGGTGCTTGAGAATTCGTAATGAAAGTCAGTAATTACGTAATGAAGTGCAGCTGAAAAGATTCTGTTAATGAGGAGAGAGAGAGAGAGAGAGAGAGAGAGAGAGAGAGAGAGAGAGAGAGAGAGACCCTGTTAATGAGAGGAAAATAAATGAGGATTGTAAATGAAGAGAGAGAGAGAGAGAGAGAGAGAGAGAGAGAGAAGTAATTGAGTATTGCTTACAAAGAGAAGAGAAGAGAAGAGGAGAGAGAGAGAGAGAGAGAGAGAGAGAGAGAGGAGAGACCCTGTTGATGACTTTTCAAGAATGAGCTGATGAGCATTCATTTGTTAATCTGAGTTAATTAGAGATGATGAACGTGAGGTAACAGGCATTATTTCATTGTTAAGAGTTAATTAACATGAGCTAGTAGCTTTGAGTTAACTGGAATGATTTGATTAGGAGTTAATTAACGTGAGCCAGTAGCTTTGAGTTGACTGGAATGATTTGATCAGGAGTTAATTTAACGTGAGCCAGTAGCTTTGAGTTAACTGGAATGATTTGATCGGGAATCAATTCACGTGAGCCAGCAGCTTTGAGTTAACTGGAATGATTTGATTAGGAGTTAATTAATATAAGCTAGTAGCATTGAGTTAACTGGAATTATTTAATTCTTGGGAATAAATGGGAATGAGTTGATGCATATGAAGTAATGCGAATTAGTTACCACTTAAGGAAATTAGTTTTTACACTTGGAGTGATGGAGGATAAATTCAAGTTAATGATAAATGGTAAATAGTCACTATACATGAATTACTGGTCAATAAATTCAAGTTGATAGTAAATGGCGTTATTGATAAATAGTCAATATTTACAGTACATGAAATGATGGAGAATTGATTCAGGTTAATGATAATGACAAATAATTACTACACAAGTAGAAATAAGTGAATAAATACAAGTTATTGATAAATAGTCAATATTTTCAGCACATGAAATGATGGAGAATAGATTCAGGTCAATGGTAATGGGAAATAATTACTACACAAGTAGTAATAATAAGAAAATAAATTAAAGTTAATGAAAAATAGTCAATATTTACAGCACATGAAATGATGGAGAATAGATTCAAGCTAATGACGAATAGTTAAAGAACATCAGCTTCCAGGTAATTAATTATTTGAAACGAATCGACGAATATGACTGGGTAATAATCCTCCCATTGTTTTTCTATTCAGTGGGAATATATAATGAGCCGTTTGGTAATTATTAACGGACGAGCTCCTAATTAATATGAACTGGTTTGCGGTGATGGCTGGAATATCAAAAGTGAGTAGTATATATACGTGATCCGACCTCCAGCTTGCGATATTTTCCCCGAACGCGTAAGTTGTAAACGTTATATTTCCTAACTTTAACGTTAATTGAAACGTGTTAAAACCTACGGTCAAATAGAGCGTTGTTTCACCAACGGAAATTAAAATAAATACGCTATATTTTAATAGAGATAATTGTTCTGTACTGTTTAGCCTGCATATTAAATAAACCATAAAAATCCTATCCTAAA
>NC_087217.1:44234817-44242317 GCF_015104395.2 Macrobrachium nipponense | reverse complement strand
CTGCGAAAGTCGAGTTACGAGGTGCCGTTACATTCTTCATGGTGGTGCATTGTAGGCATTGCTAGAGCATCTTTGCAGCATCCCTTCGGCCCCTAGCTGAGACCCCTTTCATATTTCTTTTGTTGTACCTCCCTTCATATTATCTTTCTTCCATCTTGCTATCCACCCTCTCCTAACAATTATTTCATAGAGCAACTTCTTTTTTTTGAGCTTTTCCTCCTGTTACACCTTTCAAACCTATACCCACTCTCATTTTCCTTTCAAGCGCTGAATGACCTCGTGGGTCCCAGTTCTTGGCCTTTTGGCCTAGACTCTATATTCCATTCAATTCCAGTAATAACTCCAGGTCTTCTTCAGCATGTAATATATCAATTAAGTTATCTTGGTCATGAAATCACATAATAGTACCGGCCAGCGTTGTTTACCTTCTTCCCCAGATGTTATTCTGTCAGTTGGGAGATATCAGTACCATACGTGTATGTCTGAACTGAATCTCTTTATATCTGAAATCAAAGTTACCTGTCTATCTATCTATCTGTCTACCCATCTACCTATATGTTTGTGTGTGTGCATGTATGCAGAGGAATATAAAGAGTCATAGGCAGAGGGCTGGTCATCTGGAAGATTATATCATTCCCTTCTTGCTTTGAAATAAGTTCTTTATTTTGCGTCGTGTTTCTAATTATCTTTGCAAAAAGGAAGGAAATAAATGTATTTGTGCATTTCTTAATGCTCACATATATTACTGTACTACAGCTGTTCACCTAAGGTAGATTCTTGGATGAGCCAAATGTTCACGAGACGTTTGTTTGGAGGCCGGTGATTGGCTGGTACCGGGAGGTAGTAGGCACCTCCCAGCCAATCGGCGTCCGCCAAACAAACGTCTCTTGCAGGCATAGGGCTCACCCAAGAATCTACCTTAAGTGAACCAGCTATAAGAAATGCACAAATACAGTTATTTCCTTCCTTTTGTGTGAAATATCCGGCCTCGGAATTAACTGCCGTGTTATTTCGTTATCTGCAATTTTTATTTTTATTTTTCTTTATATTCTGCCGGGACACGGGCGCCCAAAGTTTGCCATAATAGAGAACGCTATGCATTAATGAGAGAGAGAGAAGAGAGAGAGAGAGAGAAGAGAGAGAGGAGTAGAAACACACACACAGAGAAAGAGAGAGAGAGTGAGATAGTGAAGCAGAGAAAGAGAGAGAGAGGGGGGTGGGAGAGACAGTGAAACAGAGAGAGAGAGAGAGAGAGAGAGAGAGAGAGAGAAAAGATGAGAGAAAACAGAGACAAAGTGAAAGAGAGAGAGAGAGACGAGAGAGGAGAGAGAGAGAGAGAGGAAGTGAAAGAGAGAGAGAAGGAAGCAGAGAGAGAGAGAGAGATGAGACGAGCGAGAGAGAGAGAGAGAGAGAGAGAGAGAAGGAAGGAAGAAACAGAAGAAAAGACAGAGAGAGAGAGAGAGAGAGAGAGAGACAGACAGACAGACAGAGACAGAGACTCAAAGTGAAACAGAGAAAGAGAGAGAAGGGAGGCAGAGAGAGAGAAGAGAGAGAGAGGAGAGAAGCAAAGAAACAGAGAGAGAGAGAGAGAGAAACAGAGAGAGAGAGAGAGAAGAAGAGAGAGAGAGAGAGAGAGAGAGAGAGAGAGAGAGAGAGAGAGAGGCGAAGACGGAGCAGACTGGTGTGTTAGCCACACCGACAGGCTTTTGTTACTTCCGTGAGGAATAGAGCTGGTGGTGGTGGGCGCAGCGCGCGCGCGTGTGTCTGCGTGCGTGCGTGCGTGCGTGCTTGCTTGCTTGGTGCGGATTTGTCGAGGGGGGGCTCTTCCCTGCGTGTGCGCAAGCACGCATGGATGGGAAATAGCCGGAGGACCATGGTCAGTAGTTGCTGGTACTCTATTGATTATTTTCGTCTGCGTAGGTTGGTAGGGGGTGGGTGCCAATGGAGAGGAAGGGGGCGGTAGGAAGGTGGCACACTTTGGCCCGGTATTGGGGGGGAGGGTTGGGGTTAGGGCATTTGGGAGGGGGGGTTGTAGGGAATTCGTTCAGTAGTTCTGATGGTCTGACGGTCGTTCTGGAGAGAGAGAGAGAGAGAGGAGAGAGAGAGAGAGGTAGGGAGGGGAGGGGGTAGGTGCTCCCCCCCCCCTTCCCTCTCCAGCTGGAGAGAGCAGCAGGCAGCAGCAGTGTGGAGGAAACCTTGAGAGAGAGAGACACCAGACAGTCTGTTGTTGCTTACTAGTAACAGCGCGGGCTCGTACGTAGCAACTTCACTTTGGCCGGTGCGGAGGAGGAGAGATTCAGGCGTAAGGAGAGAGAGAGAGAGAGAGAGAGAGAGAGAGAGAGAGAGAGAGAGAGACAGTCTTCTGTCTTTCGTCTTTGAGATCGTTTATCATCATCGCCGTCCTTCTTATTATCTTCCGTCCGTCCTTTTCTTTCTCCTTTTCGTTGTTTCGAGCTTTTAGGAATGGTTTCAAAATAGTTGTGTAATTTCGCGTTTCTTTGTCGTGGTTGGTTCACTTTCTTGAAAGCTACGAATTGAGGTTATCATCTTTCTGATTATTCTCCTTTCGTTCTTTTCTTGACTGTTTTTCTACCTATTTCCTTCCCGAGTATTTCTTCTGTTGTTTAGTTTAGAGCCGTTCCGAACCTCTGTCTATCTGTCTATGCTTCAGCCTTACTTTCTCGTCGCTCGCTAACTGGAAGCGTTGTCTTCGAGATAGAGAAGATTACTATATCCTCTTTCAAATTATTATTGCTCTCTCTTTTTCTTCTGTCTCCTATCCTATCTCTCCCAAGTGCTTTTGCCATTGTTAATGATTATTCTATTTTCCTTCCTCCTCTCCTTCTTTCCCTTCAAGTGCACCAGTTTTCATTTCCGTTCGTTGTCCGTCTTTTGTTTCGCGAAGGTGCAGATCTCTTGTTTGGGCGATTAAAATAAAACGAAGTCGTGTTCGTATATTTCATTATTATTTGTTTTCAGAATATCGCTAAGGTAAGTGTCCCTTGCTTTGTTTTTCAATTTTTAAAGGCTTTGCTTTGAATGGTAAATTACTTTTTTTTTAAAGGTTTTGTAACCAATGTTTTTGCTTTGTTTTTTTTTCCTATTTTTATTGGGTTTACGTTGAATTTTTATTGCTTTGTTTTTCATTTTTTAATGATTTCGTTTGAATTTTAATTGCTTTGTTTATTTTTAATGGTTTTGCTCTGAATTTTTAATTGCTATGTTTTTATTTTTAAAGGAATTGCTTTGAATTTTTAATTTGCTTTGTTTTTTATTCTCTAATGGTTTTGCTTTGAATTTTCAGTTGCATTGCTTATATTAAATATTTTTTCTTTGAAATTTTAATTGCTTTGTTTTAATTTTTAAAGGCTTTGCTTTGAATTTTAATTGCTTTGTTTTTTATTTCTAAAGGCTTTGCTATGAATGTTTCATTTCTTTGTTTTTCCAAATTTCTTGTTACTGTGTTTTAATTTTTTAATTTGTGTATCAATACTATCTGTATAAGTGAAGGCTTGGTTTGCCGCTCAGTTTAGGCTCTTTGTTTGAGTTGACTTTCTTACTTCTATTCAGTTCCTTTGTTTTATTTTTTTCATGCGGTTTCTACATAATTTATTCCGCATGTTCTCTTGCACATGTCCTTTTTAATTCTTTGTAATACAGGCTTTCATTTCCCCGTATGTCTCTTGGTATGTTCCAGTCTCTCTCTCTCTCTCTCTCTACTTTGATTTAATTCTGTAAAGCTTTTGTCGAAAATTGTCCTCTATTATATACTACTTTTATGCATTTCAAGCCCCCCTTTCTCTCTCTGTCTCTGTCTCTCTCTGCATTGCATCATCCTACCGCCCTCTCCTCTCTTCATTATACCTGTGTTCCCTCAGACCTTCCCGCTCTCCTCCTATCTTTTCAGTCGTATCGATCCTCTCTCTCTCTCTCTCTCTCTCTCTCTCTCTCTCTCTCTCTCTCTCTCTTCCCATTTTCTCTCATGGTTTTTATTCCTGCATCTTTTTTTGTTTCATAAAATTCCATTTTCTATTTCTATTTCATCTTTTTTTCTATAATTTCTTGTCACATTTTTCTTCCGTTTCTTTCGTAATGTTTCATCTCCAGCTAAATTTCCGTTTTCTATGATGGTTTTACCATTTTGCATTTTTGCATTTTTTATTTTAATTTTTTTTTTAACGAAGGATTGCTTCATTTTGCATTCAAAGGTTCCATTTTGTCTACTGAGTTTTTCTATTATTTTTAAATTATTATTTTTTTGATTTCGTATACTATCGTTTATTACCGTTTATCCTTCCTATGTTGCACATTCCTCTAAAGATCGTCTTCATATATTTATCTTTCATTTGTCCTTTTTTCTCTTATTTATTCTGTCTGTTCTTATTTTTACTGGCTTTCTTCTCTTATTCATTGTGTCTGTTTTTATTTTTACTGGCTTTCTTCTCTTATTTATTGTTTCTGTTCTTATTTTTACTGGCTTTCTTCTCTTATTTATTCTGTCTGTTCTTATTTTTACTGGCTTTCTTCTCTTGTTTATTCTGGTCTTTTCTTATTTTTACTGGCTTTCTTCTCTTATTCATTGTGTCTGTTCTTATTTTTACTGGCTTTCTTCTCTTATTTATTGTTTCTGTTCTTATTTTTACTGGCTTTCTCCTCTTATTTATTCTGTCTGTTCTTATTTTTACTGGCTTTCTTCTCTTGTTTATTCTGGTCTTTTCTTATTTTTACTGGCTTTCTTCTCTTGTTTATTCTGATCTTTTCTTATTTTTACTGGCTTTCTTCTCTTGTTTATTCTGATCTTTTCTTATTTTTACTGGCTTTCTTCTCTTTATTCCACCTGTTCTTATTTTTATTGGCAATCTTCTCTTGTTTATTCCATCTGTCCTTATTTTTACTGGCTCTCTTCTCTTATTTATTTTAGTTTTTTCTCATTTTTACCAGCTTCGTGGTTCGTCAGCTTTTCCCGATTACGAACTTTATGTTGTTTTTCCATTGTTTCTCTTTTTTTCTCTCTCTCTTCTCTTCTTTGCTATGATATTTCATCGACAATTATCCTTCTTGTTAGTTTCGTTAAATTTTGATGTGGTGAAGAGTGCGTGAGTCGTGTATGAGAGTCTTATAGGTTTATGTCGAGTAACAGAAGGGTTCGTTGCTTAGTTTATTTATTTATTCGTTTGTTTTGTCTGTTTTTCTAATCACTGGTTTCTTCTCTCTGTATTTCCCATTACATTCTGTCATTGCTTTCGGAGGAACGCCATAATATTCTTTGGAAGCTGGAATTTCAAGTCAGTGGCCCCTTTTGTGGTGGGCTTGTTCCATATGAATAGGCTTCATCTTTTGAATAATAATAATAATAATAATAATAATAATAATAATAATAATAATCATAATAATAATAATAATAATAATAATAATAATAATAATTGGGATATGCCAGTGGAAATCGTACCCATAATCATAGGAGCACTAGGCACTATCCCAAGATCCCTGAAAAAGGAATCTGGAAAAACTAGACGCTAAAGTAGCTCCAGGACACATGCAAAAGAGTGTGATCCTAGAAACGGCACACATAGTAAGAAAAGTGATGGACTCCTAAGGAGGCAGGATGCAACCCGGAACCCCACACTATAAATACCACCCAGTCGAATTGGAGGACTGTAATAGAGCAAAAAAAAAAAAAAAAAAATAATAATAATGATAATAATAATACTAATAATAATACTATTAAAGAGAATGGCAGAATTAAGCCAGTTGATTTGATATATTTTTTTTCTCTATTTTTCTTACAATCCGCGTTCCTCACAGCGATGTTTCTGAGTAACTGGCCAATATTCATATTGGAAATTTCTGAGAACTATTTTATTTTATTAAAACAGGATTCTGCTCATAAAATAAAATACCACCTTCAGCATTTTTATAAATTTCAGAAATTCCCATTATGAATATCGGCCAGAGAAGCCGATTATAGGAAATATAGAAAAAAAAAATCAAATCAACTCGTTTAATTCTGCCAGTATTTGCCTAAAAGAGGATCTTTTACCAAAAAGAAATAAAATAATCATATATTTGCTGAAATCACCAAAATAGTCAGCCTAGAATATGACACAGTTTGGGGTCAACCTTCACTTGCTAACTGACAAAGAAATATATTTTTTTGTTTGAAATCGTCGGAATAGCCCACTTAAAATATGACCTCGACTACATTCTGTAACACCAAGGGTCGACGCAGTGTAGACCAGCTTCATCCTGTGGCCTATTTCGAAGAATTAGTGATAGTTTTAGGTCACCACCATCCTAGGTCATACCATCCTGAGACCTGTTTCCAAGGAATGGTGATCGGTTTAGGTCACCACCATCCTATGTCATATCATCTTGTTACATCTTTCGAAGAATTAGAGATCTTTTTAGGTCACCATCATCCTGTGACCTTTTTCCAAAAAATAGTGATCGTTTTAATCACCACCATCCTAGGTCATATCATCTTTTGGCCTGTTTCCAAGATATAGTGATCGGTTTAGCTCATATCATCTTGTGACCTATTTCCAAGAAATGGTGAACGGTTTAGGTCACAATTATCGAAGGTCATATCATCCTGTGACCTGTTTCCAAGAAACTGACCATTTTTAGGTCACCACCATCATAGGTCATATCTTCTTGTGACCTGTTTTCAAGAAACAGTGACCCCCTTTAGGTTACCATTTTCCTGTGACCTATATCCAAGAAACAGTGACCATCTTAGGTCACCACCATCCTAGGTCATATCATCCTGTGACCTGTTTCCAAGAAACATTGACCATTTTTAGGTCACCACCATCCTAGGTCATATCATCCTGTGACCTATTTCCAAGAAACAGTGACCATTCTAGGACAAAGGGTCGTCTTGAAACCTGGCGTGTCGAAATGTAATATATATAGATGCCAGTGGTATCTACCGAAACTTCCTTTCCTCTGGATTATTCCTGGGAAGTAGTTTACCTAGTTAGGACTGGAGTTTCGTCTCTCTCTCTCTCTCTCTCTCTCTCTCTCTCTCTCTCTCTCTCTCTCGCGCGCGCCGCCTTACTCTTGCTCTTGCTCATAATCTGAAGGCGTTTTAGCATCATCACTCATTTTGTCAATGTCATCATTTTTATGGGTTGACATCAGATGCGCTATTATTAATTATTATTATTATTATTATTATTATTATTATTATTATTATTATTATTATTATTCAGAAGATGAACCCTATTCATATGTAACAACCCCACCATAGGCGTCATTGACTTGAAATTCAAGCTTCCAAAGAATATGACTAGGTTCATGAGGAAGAAGTAAGAGGAAGTAAAGGGTAAATGCAGAAAGAAGAGATCTCGCTCGCTTACAAAAAGTAAATTAATAAATTATAAATAAATAAAAATGTTTCATTAATCCGTTTATTTATATTTGTCCCGAGCTACGAATTTTGCACTTATATTTGCCCCAACCAACGAATTACATGAACTCGTATATAAAGAACAAATA
>NC_087217.1:44224817-44229817 GCF_015104395.2 Macrobrachium nipponense | reverse complement strand
TCTACCACTTGAAGCATTGCTCTTTTCCTGCTCTGTCAGATGTTGATGGCTGTTGCTGCTGTGTGTGTGTGAGAGAGAGAGAAAGAGAGAGAGAATCGTAGGGGACACAGGCCTTTGCCAGAAGTCTGACCAAATTTTTATTCCCTGGAGAGAGAGAGAGAGAGAGAGAGAGAGAGAGAGAGAGAGTTTATTGGTCACTCGTCTCTCTTCGCCGAAGAAGTCATAGAAATGAAAATCTCGGAGGAAATTTTATGATTCACCAGTTCCTGTTGTCCCCCCGGCTCCTTCTGGACCTTCGATCGAGGCCCCTTCTCTTTTTATACCGTCTTCACTCTCTCTCTCTCTCTCTCTTACCTGTAGACCTCTCTTCCTTCCCCACTACTTCCTCCTCCTCCTCCTCAGAATGTCACTCCTTTCATACTGTTCATCCTTTCCTTATAGTCCCCTTGGGGTCACCCTATTTCCTCTCCTCTTCCTCTTGTTTCCTCCTCTTTCCTCTTTAGGGAACTGGCTTCCTCACCCCCTCCTCCCCTCGCATCCTGCTTTTCCTCGTCCTTCCCCCTCCCCTCCCCCTTCCCTCCTCCCCTCCCCCTTCCACCTCCATTCCCCTCCCCATTTTCCCCTTCCCCTTCCACCTCCCCTCCCCTCCCCTCCCCCTCTCCTTCCCCTTCCCCTCCCCTCCCCTCCCCTCCCCTCCCTCCCTCCCTCCTTCTACAGTCTGTCTCAGGAGGGCAGAAAACACAGACACCAAACTTTGAAGAGAAAAAGGAGACAAAGGACCTCTTTCGTACTGGAGTGGTGGGGGGGGGAGGCTTATAATAAGGAGGGGGTTTTTTTAAGGGGGAGGGTGAGGAGGGGGAAGATGGATTTTATGGGTATAATGGACACTGAGGAGAAAATGGAGCGGAGGGGAGGTCGATTGAAGGGAGGGGAAAGGAGGGGGAGGGGAAGGGGGAGGACCTTGCTAGGTAGAGATGATCCTATTAGCGAACATGAGTTCGTTCCCATCCGCCCTGGCGTGAAATTTTTTTTTAAGTTTCTCTTCCCCCCTGAAAATTTGAGAGTAGGGGGTGAAGTAGGGGGAGGGGAGAGAAGGCAGTGGAAGCGGGATTAAATCTCTCTCTCTCTCTCTCTCTCCAAGTTCGACGAATTCGCTTAAATGATTTAAACTAACGTACTTCCTGCAATCATAGAATTCCTCCCCCCCCCCCCCTCTCTCTCTCTCTCTCGTTGTGTCTGTTCCAAAAATAGAGGTGTATTACGTAAGGCTACCCACAGAGAGAGAGAGAGAGAGAGAGAGATAGAGGATCATTTTCTTGCTTGTTATTTCTTTTATGTTATACAAACCGTATGGATTAGTTTTCCCTCCTGTTGTCTGAGAGAGAGAGAGAGAGAGAGAGAGAGAGAGAGCAAACCAGTTTCTCGCTGGGTATTCTATTCTAGTAGACAAATCTATTGGGATAATTTTCTCTGGAAAATTAAGTTTGAGAAACATGCCAAAGGTGACAACTGTTTCCAGACCAGGTTTAAGAGACTAACTGGCACCATTTTATCGGAGACCTTGGTATGGCAACAGTGCCATTTGCATTCCTTTTGAAGCACGGATTCATGATTGTGATTCACTCATTCTTGCATAAATCATCTCTTGCTAGTTCCGCTTTATTCATGTCTCACCAATTACCTGAGGAGAGCTGTAGAGGGCTTTTATCACCGAGTAGTTCCTCGCTGGACGAGTCGGTTCTGTACTCGCCTACCGATCTGGTAGCCCGAGTTCGCTCCCAGCTGCAGCCAGCGAGGAATCAGAGGAATGCATTGCTGGTGATCAGAAATTCATTTCTCCGTGCAATGTGGTTCGGCTCCCACTGTAAGCTGTAGGTAGGTCCCGTTGCTAGGTGACCAATTAGTTCCTTTAGTAGATTCACATTAACCGTGCATTTGATGTCTAGGGCAGTCCCTTACGCCGCTCCTGATTGGCTGTTGATAATCCAGTCACAGGGGTGGAAACTCTCAGTCTCTCTCGAGAGTTCAAATAGGCAGGATGTATGTTACATCTCTCCTGAGCTGTACGTCTTTCAGGAGTGGTGGAATATAGATCTTAACCATGTGAACTCTCGAGAGAGACTGAGAGTTTCCAGCCCTGTGATTGGCTTATCAACAGCCAATCAGGAGCGTCGTAAGGGAGGGGCCTATATATCAAATGCACGGTTGATGTGAATCTACTACAGCAACGTGGATAAAAATCTAATTCTAATGCTTCGGGCCATCCTATTGGTATGTGTTTACCCTCCAGACTGGGTATCTATTTGTAGTGTATATACATAGAGCAATTTCATCATTATTGCATTACTATGACAACTAGGATTCATGGAAACAATTTGTAAATGCATCGGCGTATGTGTGAAGTTCCACTAAATTGGCAACGAAGCTGTGTTGGGCTTGTTCCATATTTATATATTTATTCGTTTATTTAATAACTGATCACTTCTGTCTGTATTTCCCAATACCTTCTGTTCCTTCTTTCTAATGAAGAAGACCTGAGAGGGAGTGTCTGGTTGCCTCTCACGTCGACCTCTGCGTTGGAATATAACACTTCGTATTAAGTAGAACGTATATAAATTTGTTTTTTTAGATTGACAAATTTGTTTGCACTGAGTTGTGTATTGGTGTTTGTGCGCGTGCGTGTGTGTTTGTGTGTGTATGTGATGCTTATGTGTGCGTGTGAAAAACAGTAAATATATCAAATTCAAAACACCCAACGAGAGATAGAGAGAGAGAGAGAGAGAGAGATAAGACTGTCCAATAAAGTTATGTAAGGCTGTAATAAATCTGCCTCCGAAACAAAGGCATAATAAAACTGATCTAGGAACTATTATCGTACTATTATTATTATTAAGCAATTGTAAGCTATTATTATTATTATTATTATTATTATTATTATTATTATTATTATTATTATTATTTATTAACACTTGCTATTTACTGTCTGCTCGTAATTAACATCTTGTTATTATTATAATTATTATTATTATTATTCGAGGTTCTTTGCAGGGTGCCTTTCTTAATCCCCTAGCTGCAACTCCTTTCATTCCTTTTGCTGTACCTCCATTCGTATTCTCTTTCTTCCATCCTAGTTTCCGCCACTTTATCCTGACAATTTTATTTTGCATTGTAATTGCAAATGCGTTTCTTCCTGTTATGCCTTTTAGACAATTTTTTTAATAATTTTTTTTACTGTCCTTAGGCCCTAGTTTATTATTCCATTCCATTCCCACCAATCGAACCTCGGCAATTCGAGCACGAAGTTGGGGGCGTCTTGCCTCCGGCATGCGTTCAATGACGCAGTATCGACGCGAGAATTGACGCGCCCTGGGCTTCTTGCATGACGCAGCTTTCTGGACGCGAAACGTAAACATGTTCAGGACGAGTACTGCAAAAAATAATGCTGGATTGCCAGGGACGAAGAGGTGGAAGAGCTTTAAAAGTCGAATTATCCAGGCATTTCTCTATGAAACCGTCCCTGGTATGGGGTTTAGTTTCGTTTCTTCTTCCTTAATTCCATGCTCTCTCTCTCTCTCTCTCTCTCTCTCTCTCTCTCTCTCTCTCTCTCTCTTCAATAGCGCTTAGGTCTCTCTTTGTCTGTCTTTCCCACCATTTTTAATAGCGTTTAGGCCTCTCTCTCTCTCTCTCTCTCTCTATTTTTAATAGCGTTTAGGTCTCTCTCTCTCTCTCTCTCTCTCTCTCTCTCTCTCTCTTTCCTCCAAGGTTTAGATTGAGTATTCATTTTCAATCCCATATTTGAACTACTTGTCAATTTTCAATTTTCATTAGTGAATTAGCTCTCTCTCTCTCTCTCTCTCTCTCTCTCTCTCTCTCTCTCATCATTACTGACAAAACTTTTGATCGGGGTTAATTAAGAGGTCAAAAAGGGAACCTTTACCCGATCATGAATCTTCATTAAAAGGCAGACAGCCGCTGGAATCCTGGAATACTGGAATCCTGGAATCCTGGAATACTGGAATCCTGGAATACTGGAATCCTAGGGGAAA
This sequence comes from Macrobrachium nipponense, assembly GCF_015104395.2. NCBI lineage: Eukaryota > Metazoa > Arthropoda > Malacostraca > Decapoda > Palaemonidae > Macrobrachium > Macrobrachium nipponense. The sequence goes on along the minus strand of NC_087217.1, from coordinate 44,225,771 downwards.
GGTCTGATTAGCCGAATGTCTGAAGTGGACGAGGGTGATGTGGGGTGAATAATAACCGTCTAATCTCTCTCTCTCTCTCTCTCTCTCTCTCACTGAGGGACCTGGGGCAACCCTTAACAAGATGTAGAAGGTCTGTAAGGTCTCTCTCTAGATATATATATATATATATATATATATATATATATATATATACATCATATACATATATATATATGTATATATATATAATATATATATATATATATATATGTATATTAATGTATGTATACATTCATATACATATGTACATATATTATGATATAATGTAAATATAATATATATATTATATGCATATATATATATATATATATATATACATATAGTATATATATATATATATATATATATATATATATATATATATATATATATATATATACACACTAGAGAGAGAGAGAGAGAGAGAGAGAGAGAGGTAACATTTTCATCTCAGTGTACTTGCAATTGAAAAAGTACCGAACTATTGAGTATTTATGCACACTTATCGAAGCGTTGATGTGTCATGGAACACTACTTAGAATACTTACTAACCAGACGAATAAAAAATAAATCACTCAACCCAACGATTGTAAATTCAGCTATTTTCAATTTATCGAACGAGGTTCTTACCGCATGCTATTAAAGTTACAGTGGATTGTTATAATTCTATAGTTTGAAGAATAAATATATCCATTTATTTATGGGGTTTGGGTTTCCTGTGGGAACTTGGATACCTATATAGTTTCAGTTGGAAGTTTGATATAGAATTATGGGGTTAATATATAATTGCGTGATTGCTAATTTTGATATGCTTTGTCTGTCCGTCCGCCCTCAGATCTTAAAGACTATTTGGGCTCTTAGAGGGCTGCAAATTGGTATGTTTATCATCCACCCTCCAATCATCAAGCGTACCAAATTGCAGCCCTCTAGCCTCAA
>NC_087217.1:44217317-44219817 GCF_015104395.2 Macrobrachium nipponense | reverse complement strand
GATAATGAAGATAAATGATATAGAAGTAAGGGACGAAAAAAGTGAATATTTAGCTGACATAGAAATTAATGAAGCTGATATTGTGCAGGCAATTAATGAAATTAAAAATGGAGCTGCTGCAGGGCCGGATGGAGTCCCTGCTATTTTGTTAAAGAAAGTAGTTCATTCTATCGCAAAGCCACTTGCATATTATTAAGACAAAGTGTAGATACAGGCAAGATTTATGATGAGCACAAATTAGCATATATCACCCCTACTTTCAAAAGTGGATCAAGACTAGAGGCAAGTAATTATAGGCCTGTGAGTCTAACATCACATATTATGAAAGTGTATGAAAGGGTAATGAAGAAAAATATTATGAAACATTTTAAATAAAAAATAATTGTTTAATATAGGACAACATGGTTTCGTACCCGGAAAAAGTACACAAACCCAACTGTTAGTCCACCGTGAGAACATATTCAAAAATATGAAAAGCGGAAATGAAACAGATGTGGTTTATCTAGACTTTGCAAAAGCTTTTGACAAAGTAGACCATAATATATTAGCAAAGAAAATTAGAAAACACAATATCGTTAGATAAAGTAGGAAGATGGTTAAAAGAATTTTTACACACAGAAAACCGAATAGTTATTGCAAACGATGAGAAATCGGATGAAACCAAGGTAATATCCGGTGTGCCACAAGGTTACGGTGCTAGCTGCAATATTGTTTGTTATTATGATTGAAGACATAGACAGTAATGTTAAGGATTCGGTAGTGAGTAGTTTCGCTGATGACACAAGAATAAGTAGAGAAATTACTTTTGTATGAGATAGGATCGCTCTACAAAGAGACCTTAACAAAGTATATGATTGGGCAGAGGTAAATAGGATGGTATTTAACTCTGATAAATTTGAATCAATAAATTATGGAGACAGAGAAGGAAAGCTATATGCATATAGGGGACCTAATAATGAGACAATCACAAATAAGGAAGCAGTTAAAGACCTTGGTGTGATGATGAATAGGAACATGTTATGCAATGATCAAATAGCCATTCTGTTGGCAAAATGTAAAGCAAAAATGGGAATGTTGTTACGGCACTTCAAAACAAGAAAAGCTGAACACATGATTAGCTTTATAAACATATGTTCGTAGTCCACTTGAATATTGCAATATGATATGGTACCCACACTATCAAAAGGATATTGCACAAATAGAGAGTGTACAAAGGTCCTTTACAGCTAGAATAGAAGAAGTTAAGGACCTAGACTACTGGGAAAGACTACAATCCTTAAAATTATATAGTCTAGAAAGGAGAAGAGAACGCTACATGATAATTCAGGCATGGAAACAGATAGAAGGAATAACAGAAAATATCATGGAACTAAAAATATCAGAAAGAGCAAGCAGAGGTAGATTAATAGTGCCCAAAACTATAACCATGAAAAAATAAGGGAAAGCACACAGGACATTAATCCACTACGCACCAGCATCGATAATGCAGCGTCTATTCAATGCGTTGCCAGCTCATCTGAGGAATATATCAGGAGTGAGCGTAGATGTGTTTAAGAATAAGCTCGACAAATATCTAAACTGCATCCCAGACCATCCAAGATTGGAAGATGCAAAATATACCGGAAGATGTACTAGCAACTCTCTGGTAGACATTAGAGGTGCCTCACACTGAGGGACCTGGGGCAACCCGAACGAACTGTAAGGTCTGTAAGGTAAGGTCTCTCTCTCTCCGTCTTGGAAGGTGTCCAGCCTGGGTCACATCTTTTAGCTGGAATCTTCCGATTAGTGAAAAGAAACCCAGACAGAACCCAGGAGAGAGAGAGAAAGAGAGAGAGAGAGAGAGAGAGAGAGAGAGAGAGAGAGAGAGAGAGAGAGAGAGAGAGAGAGAGAGAGAGAGAGAGAGAGAGAGAGAGAGAGAGAGAGAGAGAGAGAGAGAGAGAGAGAGAGAGAGAGAGAGAGAGAGAGAGAGAGAGAGAGAGATTTAAGGCCTTTAGCTAAGAAGGAGAGAGTAGAGAGTTTGATAGATTTACAGCCTATTGAAAGACGAGAGAGAGAGCAAGGAGAAGAGAGAGAGACGAGAGAGAGAGGAGAGAGAGAGAGAGAGAGAGAGAGAGAGAGAGAGAGAGAGAGCAGTATCCTCCCACTGTTGCTCCGTTTGAGGTCCTCAATCGAGTGATGTTCCCAGCCACAAATTCGAATTTAGTGGGAAATTTTCGCTGAGAGAGAGAGAGAGAGAGAGAGAGAGAGAGAGAGAGAGAGAGAGAGAAAGCAGCTGATACACCAGTTTCTCTTTATGAATGGCATGGCGGAAAGCCCAAGGCGTAGGAAGTTAGGGCGCCGTGGAAACCGAGTGGAAATTTATGCCCTTCAGCTTCCCCTCCCTCTGGGGTGATTCGTCTAGCAATTCGGTGCCCCTGGCGTAATTTTGGATGTTTGTATACTGGCCCTTTTTGCTCTCTCTCTCTCTCTCTCTCTCTCTCTCTCTCTCTCTCTCTCTCTC
>NC_087217.1:44209817-44212317 GCF_015104395.2 Macrobrachium nipponense | reverse complement strand
AGCTTGATAACGACGTATACCAAACTCGCCAAGACACCCATGCGACGCTGCTGGATGCATCCCAATCAGTCAATCAATCAGCCAGTGTGACTCGATTTCGGGGGAATGGTACTGCCAAAATTACTAATGAGGATTTGGTGGGCGACCTTGATGGCGTCCAGAATAAGTAATGAGTAAACAGTAGTAATGAGTAAGGAGTAATGAGTGATGCAATAAATGATTAAAGAGCAATAAGTAATGAGCATCGAGTAAACAGTAATGAGTAAAGAGCAATAAATAATGAGTAATAAGTGAAGAGTAATGAGTGATAGAATAAATGAGTAAAGAGTAATTAGTAATGAGTGATGAGCAAAGAGTAATGAGTAAAGAGTAATAAGTAATGAGTATGGGGTAAACAGTAATGAATAATGAGTAAACAGTCATGAGTAAAGAGTAATAGGTAATGATTAATGAGTAAAGAATAATGGAATAAATGAGTAAAAAGTATTTAGTAATGAGTACAGTGTAAAGGGTAAGGATTATAGACTAATGAGTAAAAAGTAATTAGTAATGTGTATACAGAGTAAAGGGTAATGAGAAGAGAGTTATCACAGTAGACTCACTGAGTGTATGAAATACAGGTATGTTTTTATTATTATATTATATTCTATATATATATATATATATATATATATATACTATATATATATATATATATATACACACACATATATATACATATATATATTTACATATAAGTGTGTGTATGTGTGTCTGCTATGCATAATCACATAACCACGTTTTCAAACAGTCCATTAGCGTTGCCTTCGATGTATTTTTTCGTTTGTTTTTGTTTTATTTTGGTTTTCCCACCGAGACATAATCCCGTTTCCATGGCAACGGGATTTCGACGAATCGGGGACCGCTCCGCTAATCCTTCGGCCATTAAAATACAAGAAAAAAAGTATAAAAAAAAAAACATTCATTACCATCTTCTAATCCCACCCTCCTGCATTGCTCTTGCATGGGAGTATCACTGTGCAACTTTTTTCGTTGTTAAAGGGGAGCTTTATTCTTTAAAGGAGGTCTTTAATTTCAAACGGGAAGCTTTATATCTGTAAAGGGGAACTTTATGTTTTTAAAAGGGGAGCTTTGTTTTAAATGGAGAGCTTTATATTTGTAAAGAGACACTTTGATTTTAAAAGGGGAGCTTTATTTTGTTGGAGAGAGAGAGAGAGAGAGAGAGAGAGAGAGAGAGATCTATGTAGCTAGATATAGTGGCGTGGTTGGTTTGGTGTTTGCTTCTCACCTCGGTGGCCGCGGGTTCGATTCTTGGCCATTCCATTGAGGAGTGAGAGATGTGTATGTCTGGTGATAGAAGTTCACATCACTCTCGACTGGGGTTCGGTAGTCACGTTAAGCCATTGGTCCCGTTGCTGAATAACCACTGGTTCTATGCAACGTAAAAACACCATACAAACAAACAAAACAAACAAACGATAGATAGATAGATAGATAGATAGACAGACAGAAGGAGAGTGAGAGAGAAAGAGAGAGATAAATATATACACACACACATATATATATATATACATATCTATATATATATATATATATATATATTATATATATAGAGAGAGAGAGAGAGAGAGAGAGAGAGAGAGAGAGAGAGAGAGAGAGAGAGAGAGAGGAATAGGTAGTGATAAAGAGAGACAGAGAGAGAGAGAGAGAAACAGAGAGAGTTTAATAACTGGCTCTCGAGCGCGTTCTCGCAATGCTAAGGAGACACTTATCATCGATGACTAGGGATTTATATGGGCTCTCTCCCTCTCTCCCCCCCCCTCCTCCTCCTTCCTCCTCCTCCTCCTCCTCCTCCTCTCCTCCTCCTCCTCCTCTTCCCGTCCCTCTCGTAATCATCTTGTACTTGACGTGTTTTCTTTTCCTCTCTTTCACTATATTTATTTTGTTTTAATGTGAGGTTTATAAGCGCCTCCTCAGGGCAAATAGAAGAAGAAGAAGAATAAGAGGGGAGGGGGGTGGGAGGAAGGGGCCGGGGGTTGGGGGGCTGGGGGGTGGGGGAGGGAGGCGTTATGCAACCCGCAGTCACCACAAGAGGCCAATGTACTCTGAAGGCATGGCTGCTGCTGCCTCTCTCAGTCACTCGCGCCTGTTCCTCTTGCTGAGAGAGAGAGAGAGAGAGAGAGAGAGAGAGAGAGAAGTCATGTAAATATATATAAAGAGAGAGGGAAAGTGTATATATGTAAAAGAGAGAGAGAGAGAGAGAGTAAGAGAGAGAGTAAGAGGAAAAGTGTATATATGTAAAAAAAGAGAGAGTGAGAAAAGAGAGAGAAAGAAGAAATGTGTATGTATGTAGAGAGAGAGAGAGAGAGAGAGAGAGAGAAAGTGTATATATGTAAAAAAGAGAGAGAGGGAGAATGTGTATGTATATAAGAGACTGAGAGAGAGAAATTGTATACATGTAAAAGAGAGAGAGAGTATATATGTAAGAGAGAGAGAGAGA
>NC_087217.1:44172317-44207317 GCF_015104395.2 Macrobrachium nipponense | reverse complement strand
ATATATATATAAATTTTCTTTGGAATACTACAATTACTATGAAAGGACCTCATTAAAAATAGATGGTTCCTATAGTAGATTCACATCAACCGTGCATTTGATGTCTAGGCCAGTCCCTTACGACGCTCCTGATTGGCTGTTGATAAGCCAATCACAGGGCTGGAAACTCTCCTTAGTTTCTCTCGAGAGTTCACATAGGCAGAATGTATATTCCATCTCTCTCGAGGGATACGTCTTTCAAAAGTATTCCTCAAGAGAGGTGGAACTAAATCCTTCCCATGTGAACTCTCGAGACAGACTGAGAGTTTCCCGCCCTTTGATTGGCTTATAAACAGCAAATCAGGAGCGTCGTAAGGGACTGGGCTAGACATCAAATGCTCGGTTGATGTGACTCTACTATAGCGTAGTTGATGTTCGTTTGTTAGTATATATATATATGTGTGTATGTATGTGTGTGTGTGTGTGTGTTTGCATGTACGTAAGTAAAAAAAAAAGCGAAGGGCTCCAACAGCATGGCACCGGCATCCAGTTCCTAGTTATAGGGCCTTCGGCAAACACGGGATCCTCAGTGGCGTGGTCGGTATGGTCTTGGCCTGCCACCTCGGTGGCCGCGAGATCGATTCTCGTTCATTCCATTGGGGTATGAGAGATGTGTATTTCTGGTGATAGAAGTTCATTCTCGGCGTGGTTCGGAAGTCACGTATAAAGCCGTTGGTCCCGTTGTTGAATAAATATACTGGTTCCATGCTAAGATAAAAACACCATACAAACAAACAAACAAAAGTCAAACGGTCGCTATATCGCGGCTAAGGGCGAGAAGAAGATAATAATAATAATAATAATAATAATAATAATCCTTTATTTCCAATTGTACATTGGGTATTCTACATAAGTAGCCATATCAGTATAAAACATTTTGAATTTAACTCTTACATAAAACTTGGTATAGGTTAAGAATATCAAAATCAGTAAAATAGCAATAACATTAAAATACCATAGGAAACTATTTGAAACTATGTATAAAAATAGACAATCATAGGTAAATTGAGCTTCAAATAGAAATCTAATAGTCATAAATTTATCAATAAATAAGTATATAAAATACGTACAGGCAATACAAAAACGAAGATAGTTCTAAAAAGATAGGATATGTAGTAAAAATCAGATAGTCATAAAATTTTTTTCAATAAATAAGTCTTAGCAAATATGTACAGACTCAGAACCCATGTTAAGAATTAGGACCTACCTGGATTTAAGAACTACAATGCAGTATCAGTTAGTAAAACATATAAAAAATAAGCCAGATCAAAATCTAAGAACAAAGTAATAATAATTAAAAGAAACAATTAAGACTCTGTTAAAAGTAAACTCCTTAGTTTTGACTTGAAAATAGACACAGAGCCAGCTTCTTTTATTTCACGTGGCTGTTCATTATACAACACTGGACCTCGAACTCTGATTTGCCGTGAGCCAATACTAGTTTTATGTCTTGCAACTACAAATCATCCCTTTGGCGTGTAGTGGACATTACTGAATAAAGATACTGGTGGGAAACTGTATAACCAATCTGGAATTTTATTATTTAAAGCTTTATATACCATAATGCACATGTCAAGAGTATACTGGTCTCTTATTTTCAACCATTCCAATTCCTTTAAATGTGGAGTTACATGTTCAAACTTTCTAACGTTGCCAACAGCCACTCTTGCTGCAAAGTTCTGCAGCTTTTGTACTCTTTGTAGCTGTGATTTGTTAGTACATCCCCAAACTTTTAAGCAATATTTTATATAACTTAAAGCTAGTGACTGGACGACTATCTTGCGAGTACTTGACTCAAAATGATCTTTTATTTAAGTATATAAGAGTACCCATTACCTTTTTATACATTTCGTCTATGTGACAGTCAAAGTTCATGTACCGATCGAAATGAACACCTAAATTTTTCACAGTCGTCATTGGCTTAATTATATTTCCATTAAAATTTATCTGTACCTCATCTCCAAATATCTGACACATATTGCTGGATCCAATAATGATAAAACTGTGTCTTTTTCTCATTTAGAAGTAAGCCATTTCCCAAAAAGTAATCTTTAGCCCTGTTTTAGAATGTCTTCTGCCTTACAAATCATGTCGGCTATATCCTTAATGTCACCTTCTATTAGTATTTGTGTGTCATCAGCATATTGAACTATAAAACAGCCAGGTATGATCTCACGAGATCATTAACATATACCATGAAAAGTATAGGGCCGAGAATTGATCCCTGAGGTACTCCGAATTGAATATTTTCTTCGATGATACAGTACCATTTAGCCTGACGGACTGAAACCTATTCTCAAGGTAGCTCTTAAACCTCTGATCAATATTATCAACGCACATTTCTAATAATATGGCACCCATTCACGCTATCAAAAGCCTTAGATAAATCTAGTAATAAAAGTAAGGAAAACTTTTTTTTGGGTTGCTATATTTTCATAAATCTTGTCAGATAATTTTAACAGGGCTGTTTCAGTAGACAATTTTGGTCGGAATCCATGGTTGGCTTAAAGAGATTAGTTTATTTTCCTCTAAAAAATTCAGTTAACTGATTTGCAATAATTTTTTCAAGTACTTTCGATAGAATAGGTAGCGAGGAAATGGGACGGTAATTTGAGATTATCGTCGGCATCCCCGCTTTTGAAGAGCGGAACGACATGGGAAATTTTTCCATATGTCTGGATATGAATAAGTAACAACTGATGTATTGATAATTATCGTCAGTAAAAAGCAATAAACATATAAAAAACCATCTCTAATGAAACGTAAACAAATACCATCAGATCCAAAGGCGTTAGATTCTTTCAAAACTTTAATGACTAGATTACTGTGTTACAGTCCACTGGCCTTGGTTTAAAACTATCGACTCTACTGTGAGGGATAATAGGGTCTGTTTCCAAAGGCATGCGGTTATGCAGTTCTTCCTGTGTTTTTTTTCAAAGGTCTTTCTCCCCACTTCTGCGAAAGAATTCGTTAAACTCTCAGCTTTGACGTTGCAAAACATCGGTATCACTGGTCAACAATTCAGCTTATTCGTATCGCTGTTTATTCCATTGAAAAGCATATTATTAGTAATCTTCCACGTAGCAGCCATGTCACCTTTAGCATTTTTAAATTCTTGTTTGTAGTACTGTTTTCTACCATCAGTTAACATCGAGTTTACCTTTTTTTCTTCTTCAGTTCCTTATGAGTTTCTCTAAGCTGAATATTTTCTCTTTGATTTTTTAGTTTTTTTTTCACGTTATCTATACCATTATCGTCTCTTTTATAGTATCAGAAATCCAAGGGGCAGGGGGACGAGTTACTTCTCTAGTAACCACAGGTGCGCACTATCTACACAGATGTGAAAACATTGGTTTAAAATTTCTACTTGCTTACACCTACGTTATCGGTACTTAAAATTTGATTCAATAGGGAAACATTATTCATAAGAGAGAGCAAAGAGTTTCTTGAGAGTAATTTTTCAAGCACCTAAAAGTTTTAAAAATAGTTTGCTTTTCGGTTTACGAACGTTCTTGCCTTTTCGGTTTACGACGTTCAGCAAAGTTAAAATATTCGCGTGATCTGCTATTGAGCTAGGGGTTACCTCTGATTTTGTTATCATATATTTAGCATTTGTAATGACTAGATCGATAAGGGATGCTGAGGTAGAAGTGATTCGTGTGGGTTTATCTACAATCTGGTCAAATCTTAAGTTTTTAATTAGCTTACCCAGTTTGTTTCTCCTTTTTTAACAGATCATCATTAAAATCCCGTAAATGAAACAGGCTTATTGCGTAAAATTACCTCCTTAAAGACGTCTGAAATATAGTTAAAGAGGTAACAGCAGCTTTAGGATGGCGGTACACGCACCCAACAATAATAGAGGGAAATTTTCGATGTTGGACGGAGACCCACTTATCTTCCACTCCCTCCTGTTTTTTCGATCCCAAATTTCAGCTCGGTGACTTTCAAATAATTCCTTATAAAACAAAACATACACTCCACCTCGACCATGATCCTCACGATATATATTATACTCAGGTATATGAATAAAAGTATCACTTATATAAGGATACAGCCATGTCTCTAATACATAAAATATCGATTTTTTGTTCTTCTAGCATTAACTGTATTTCAAGTATATGACCAAGTATTGATTGGGCATTTATATGTACAACTTTTAGAAATCATTACATTTAGCATTCTCAATCAATGGCACTGCCTTCTTGGCCTATGTCCCTAGCAATGGATATTTTTCTGACATTGTTTGCTTTTGTGTTCCATATTCATGGCATGAGTAACACCAACCTTATGGTCGAACTACAATCGGATTGGTGGTGATTAAATCACCACATTTGTAACACCCATACCCATTTCTTTCGGTATATGAATAATATAGTCGTTAACTTCTCGTTACTTCTATCATGTCCTTGTCTAGCATTTGTACTAACTAAAGTGCGCTTGGTCTCTACCATAACCAAGTCTACTCGATAATAAGTATTATTCCTTGAGTGTTGATAGCTATTTCTATGTAACCTATTTTTATTCCTTCCTTCTACCTCCCGATTTATCATAAGGTTGCTATTTTGTTTACTCTTTACATGATTAATCCTATAGTTATTATTTTTCAGATTACATATATTTGACTTGATTTCTTTCCAATTATAAACAGAGAAAGTCGTTTGTGCATATAGATGAAATTGCATCTAGCAACCTAACCTCACCAATTCTATTTAGCAAATCATAGTTTTTATCATCCTGGTTTTCATAGCAATTTGTATCAATATCGCCTGTTCCAAGCTAAAAAACCTTTGTGTCTCAATTAAAACAACACCATTTCTGGTCACACCATTCTAACAATTTACAGTTATATTGATTTATTCTACTATTCAAATCATGTCTTGCTTCTAGAGCTGGAACAAGTTCACAAACCTTTACTACAATGTCATTATTTTTCTCTTTGAGTTCAGCCACAATGGCGCCCAGGTTATCGAGGACTCTTTCCAACGCTACATCTTCGTCAAGCAGGTCCTGAGTACCACAGTAAGATGAGCATTCTTTCTTTCGGTGAAAATTCCAGTTTTTCCCTAATCCAGGACTTTTAGTAGATCCAGATTTGCTTCGGGAGGGTTCTGATCATAGCTTATCGTTGAGGTCATTAGACTTGACTTCTTTTAAACAAGAATCTCCAATAAGTAATATATTTTCCTTTCATTCGAAGTGGGATGCCAGAGTTTGACGGGAGCGCGATCTATTCTGTTGCTGAATGGCTCTCTTTTAAGTGTTTGATAGTTTATTCAGCAAAATAAAGTTTAGTTTTAAGCTCCTCTATTTCTTTTTCTTTCCTTCTGTGCCAGGGAATTGTTCACAACATAAAAATTGTCTTTAGTTTCCCTAACAAACCGCTTCAAATCGGTGAAGTAGTTCTGCCGAATTTGGGATTAGTCTCTCATTTTCTATCTCATGGGTGCCATCAGGCGGCGAAAGTGTTTCTTCAATACTCCCATAATAAGTGATTAGTTTTATCAATTAGGGTTTCTTTATTAGTCCATACACCTCCAAGTCCCAAGCTGAGTAACAGTGTTTCTGCAATTCACTCTTCTTGTACCTCTTAAAACTTGTTGTGTTGGGTTTGAAAGCGACGAAAACGGTGGTTTGTCTCTCTCTTCTCCACCTCTCCCTATCTCTTCACCTGCTTATATGTGTGCTATTAGTAGGCATATTTGATGTTTACAGTGCGTGAAGAATAATGGGATCTTTAATCAGTGTCCAGGAAAGTGATAAATACTTTGTAATTTACGATATTAGATTCTGATAGAAAGAAACAATACTATGAGTTCCTTTGACGTCACAAGATGCGCGGCTCGAAAAAAATTTAACAGGAGTCCAGTAGGTAACTCCAAGAAATTTTTAAGCTAAAAATAACAATGTACACTTCAATTACTAAAAACACTGGTCGCTGACACAATCACTGCGCTTTCACATACACGAACTGGTCACTGTAATCCCATAGAAAGTCCAGATAAGCGAAGAAAATCCTTGTTAAATGAGGAGGTCATCCAGTGCGGTGGGAGCTATTTTGGTTCGAGAGAACCAAAGAAGAAGAAGAAGAAGAGGAGGAAGAGATAGTCACAGACCTCGGGTGAAGAGGAGTTTTTAATTTTTTTTTTAGCCGTCAGCCCAGCGAGCAGGGCAAAATGAATGTCGCCGTGTACGTGAGCCTCCTCGTACAAGTGTATGTACATATATACCAGTTGTATACGGGTCGGAGACGTGACCACTTCCGAGGAAGACAGACGAGATTTTTTTGAAGAACCGCGGACAAAAATGGGCAGTATTTATGGCCGGTGTGCGGTGGTGGCGAAGACCGTAACACGAGTTTTTTTTTTTCTTTTTTTTTGAGTGAGTGAGGAAATTATCTATTAGAGATTTGGCTCTCTATCTCTCTCTCTCTCTCTCACTATAATATATATATATATATATATATATATATATATATATATATATTTATAAGAGAGAGAGAGACAGAGAGACAGAGACAGAGGGAGAGATAACCATGTTTTATATATATATATATATATATTATATATCTATATATATAAACATATATATATATATATATATATATATATATATATATATATATATATTATAGTGAGAGAGAGAGAGATAGAGAGCCAAATCTCTAATAGATAATTTCCTCACTCACTCAAAAAAAAAGAAAAAAAAATCTCGTATTACGGTCTTCGCCACCACCGCACACCGGCCATAAATACTGCCCATTTTTGTCCGCGGTTCTTCAAAAAATATCTCGTCTGTCTTCCTCGGAAGTGGTCACGTCTCCGACCCGTATACAACTGGTATGTATGTACTGTCGGCCAAAAAACTATTGGCAGAGTTTCTAATTTTTCGTTCACCTGCCTGACGCACGATTCATGCTTTATTTATCGATTTTCTTTTTAAAGATGGGAGAAATCATATGTGATGACGTTTAAAACAGTCACTAATATCTTTAAGACATTATGTTATGTTATTGTGTAAAACTATTTTCCATATAGCAAAATTGACGTGAACGAAACGAAGTGATAAAAAACGTCATATCACAACCATAGATATACATTACCAAATAGATAGGAGACACCTATCACTAGCAGTATCGCATAAACATAGCAGTTAAATTATCATTTCAATATTAAGTTGAAGGTAGTTAAACTATTCCATTTGTTAAATTTTACAGAAAACATTGGAATCTCACAAAACGCTATCAAATTTAAAAAGAAAAAAAACAAAAAAAAACGATATCCTAACAGTGTGAACCAGGCGACCTCACTCTATTGCTTTTGATGTTATGTGCACGGGAATCTGTCAATGTGTCATTTATCGGTCTAAGAAACATCCCTCTAAAGCGAGAGACAACTTATTGCACTGCATTCGGTGCAAGTTCCTGTTGGAGAGATATCAAGAAAGCTTAATAAACCGGAGAGAATCATACATAGATGAATTATATTGTTTAATGAACGGCAAAATTTAGAACATGGGCTTATACAGGTGGAACACCTCAAAGCATCACAAGAGAGCAAGTCAATATAGTAGTGTAAATGTTGCTGAGCAACATTCATTTGTGAATTTTGAATTCTAGTGCATCGTCACGACATTGCTGAACCAGGAATCATGACTAGCTCTACACTTATGACTGGTGTCTGATGAATACTGTAGATGGAGAGGAAGAGATTTTTTAATCTACTCTTGAAATCTTTGATAGGTGTCTTATGAATAAGTCTAATGAATAAGCAAACTTATCTTTGATGGATGAGAGATTCAGTTAGGCTTACTCTTTTTGTTTTGTTTTTTATCGGTGGCCAATGAATGCCACGGATAGGGAGGGAAACAGTTTCAATGATGCATGCATTTTTTTTCTTCAAAACCTAAAGAATACATTTTATTGGAGATACTTCATTAACATCGGCCTAATCCCTCCATCACTCCTATACGCCACCTCCGCTCTCTTCTACATCTCAGGCGACTCGAGCCGACTTCTCTCTACGAACTCCATCTCGTGAAAGCATCAGTAATGATAACGGTTATTTTAAAATTCCCCGCACCAACAACGGACGCCTTAAAATGCATGTTTATAAAATATTTTCTGTTCAAAGAAACTTTATCTTTCATTCCCCAAAATATGTGAATACACTCGTGTTACACCCTGTAGCCGTCAAAGAGCAACCCTTGATTAAAGCAGTAGGTTTTTCTTCAATAAAACAAAATAAATAAATAAAAACATATGAAATAGACTTAAACGAGAACGTCACCTTTCATATTTCTTATCCTTTCAGCTACTTATAATATGTTTATGGTAGTAGGTCTAGGTATACATGTGAAACTAATTTGAATTAGTTTCTATTTAGAAGAAAATAATAGCTATAGAAAGATCAACCTAAGAAAGCTTTAATGAAAGTAAGCCTTTCTTAATGTATTCGTCAGTTTTGACTCCTACAGCTTTCCAACGCGTCCAAATGAAACAGGATGATATGCAAGGAATTCGATAAAAAATAAGACTGAATTATATTCTTTGTTTGATTTTTTTTTTTTTTTTTTTTTTTATGATTGCGTTTTTTGTTTTTGACTTTGAATAAGTCTAGGTCTGAGTTAAATATGTTAAGCATTATGAAAAAGGATAAGAAGAAAAGGCGAACATGGCTAATAAAACAAGAATACGGGAATAATCAAATCAAGCAGATTAATATATATATCCCTTATATTATATATATATTATATATATATATATATATATGATATATATATATATTGTCGATTTAAATATTCATTTTATATTACATATCCGAGAGAGTATACTGCTGAAAATAGACCTAGGGTAATCTATGTTGAAAATCAGAAGTCCGATTTAGGCCCACTAAATGTATCATGCAAATTATTTTATTGATCAAAGGACAAAATTAGTTTAATTAAACATCGTTTTCAAAGAATGTTAACGCCAAGCTTGATGTATTGTTTATCGGCTGTAGGAGACGAAATGACAACACCCCAGTGCAGTACGATACGTTGAGTCAAGACTCGAGCGGCAACAAAGCCAACTTCAAAATGATTCGGTATGCTGTCATAAAGCTAGAGTTTGAGAATAAAATTAGAAATCGTGGACCCATCGGTATATTTTTTTCCTTACTTTGCAAAATAATTATCTTTAATACATTGAATAAATCTACTCTATTCTAATGTAATTTATTTCAAGTATAGCACCTTTGAAAGGAAATGTTATTTTATTATTAAGTAATAATCTGGCATCTGCATATGGCAATATTTCCATAACGAACAATGAATTAAGAAACTACGCCAATTCTTCATTGGCCGTCTGTACATACAATCGTACGAGGAGGCTCGAACGAGGGAGAGAGAGAGAGATGAGAGAGAGATGTTATATATATATATATGTTATATATATATATATATATATATATATATATATATATATATATATATAGATATATACACAGATAGAGAGAGAGAGAGGAACCATGTTTTTATATATATTATGTATATATATATATATATATATATATTATATATATATATATTATATATATATATATAGTATATATATAAATATATATATAAACATGGTTACCTCTCTCTTGATTTTTATATATATTATAAATATTATTTTTTTTTTCTCCTCTCCTCTCTCTCTCTATCTGTGTATATATATAACATCATTACTCTCTCTCTCTCTCTCTCTCTCTCTCTCTCTCTGACTTCTTCTCCCTCCCAAGATTTTTCTTCTTTTTTTTTTCCAGCATCGAGACCATTAGCGCCGTCAGCAAATTGACTTCCCGTCTTCCTCCTAATCCTTTTTTTCGCTTTTTGTTATTTTATTCTTTTTTATTATTATTTTGTATTCCTTTTTCGTCATTTCCTTCTGCTGTCTTACGTGGTTGGTTTTTATTTCAGATATATTTTCCCAGTTTCTTTGTCTCTGTCTATCCAGTTTGTTTAATATTTGTTGGCCTGATTTTATCGTCTTTCATCTATGTTTCTCGATCTTTCTTTCACCTTTTAATCGTCTTTCGCTTTTCTATTCTGCTCTTCTTTCATTTGTTATTATTATTTTCTCCTTTATTGTCTTCCTTTCTAAGCGACTCCTTTCTGGGTTTCACGTTCGTCGCTCTGTCTTTTTTCCTTCGTTTATCCATTGTTCTTCGTCCTTTTATTCTGTCGTGTCTTACATTTTCGTTATATTTCATATAGTTTTGTATGTTTTATTATCTGAGTTTTTCACTGTGATTTTTTAAAATTTTAAAAATAATTTGATGTATAATTTTCCTCTTACTATTTTTTTGTCTAATTTCAAATCATATGATCTTTATTTTCCTTTCACTATAAATTCTGTTTTCAATTTTAAATCATGTGACGTATAATTTTCCTTTCACTATAAGTTTTATTTTAATTTTTAATCATTTGATCTTTAATTTTTCTTTCACTATAAATATTGTTCTCTATTTTAAACTCTGTGATGTATAATTTTCCTTTCACTATGAATTTATTTTTCAATTCTAAATAAATTGATGTATAATTTTCCTGTCACTATATTTTTTTTCAACTATGTATAATCTGTCATATATTTGTTTTTTTTTTCAATTTTAAATAATTTGATGTATAATTTTCCTGTCACTATATTTTTTTCAATTTTAAATCATTTTATGTATAATTTTCCTTTCACTATGAATTTTTTTTCAATTTTAAAGCATGTGATGTATAATTTTCCTTTCACTGTGAATTTTTTTTCTTTTGCAATTTTAGATAATTTTATGCATATTTTTTTCCTATGGTTGCAAATATTACCTTTCAAATTATTTATCGCTCTTTTGTATTTCCCTCGAAAATGAATAAATAATTCTCTTTGAAAAAAGACAAAAAGAAAAAAAATTTAATTATATTTTATTATGATGTTTTGGGGCAATTTCTTGTATAGTTGCAAATAGCAACTTTCTAATTATTACTGCAGTTGTATATTTCTCTCGAAAATTAGAAAGATTCTTTTTGAAAATAGAAAAAAAAATAAACTCTTTCTTGGCTGAATTTTATTATATAGTTTTAGGCAATTTTATATCACTCTCCCATTGAAAACGCTTCGTCCTGCCCACGTTTTTACAAACGTTTTGCGAGATTTTCCTTCCTGAGAGAGAGAGAGAGAGAGAGGGGGGGGGGTAGGGGGGGGGGGTCCCTTCACCAGACGCGGAGGATTTGGAGCGTAATAAAAAGACGAAAAGTCCTTTCGCCAATTTTATCCTGGGATTCGGAAGGGGAAATTCTACTCCTGCCCCCTAGTACTCCCCATCCTCCTACTCCTCCTCCTCCTCCTCTTCTTCTTCTCCTTCTTCCTCTTCTTCTTCTTCTTCTTCTTCTCCCCCTCCTTCCCATGCCATGAAGAAATTGAAAATGAAAAACTTCCCATTTGTCCCTCTTCCCAGCATCCTCGCCTCCTCCTCCTCCTCCCCCCCCATACCATAAAGACATAAAAAATTGGAAATGAAAAATTCCCATCCCTCTCTCTTCCCTGCCGCCGCCTCCTCCTCCTCCTCCTTCCTCCTCCTCCTCCTCCTCCTCCCTCCTCCTCCTCCTCCCCACTCCTCTCCATTCCTCCGCCTCCTCCTCCTCCCCATACCATGAAGAAATGAAAAAAAAATTGAAAAGGAAAAATTCCCATTCGTCCCTCTTCCCTGCCTCCTCCTCCTCCTCCTCCTCCTCCTCCTCCTCCTCTCCCCCACCATAGAAACATGTCGAAAAAAAAAACATAAAGTCCTGAAAAATCAATAAAGCTGAAATCAAACGAACAGGAAACAAATCGTCTAGGAAATACACCATAAAAATAATTTTTTTTGTGAAATGAAGAATATCACTAAACGTACGAAGCCAAAATTACGAGTGATGAAAATTCGAAAATTTTTTCAACGAATTTCATGGCATTGGGAAGCCATTTTTCATTTTTTAAAATTTTTTATTTTTTTATTCCGCGATTTTTTTTCCCATTCAAAGAGTTTTTACGTAGTCTTGCTCTCACTGAATTGTAAAAAGATTGACTAGATGTTTTCCCTTTTCATCTTCACTAATCTAGAAGAGAGAGAGAGAGAGAGAGAGAGAATTTTTTGCTAGGGATTTTGTGATTAGAATGGGAATGTTTGCATCGAATGCAAACATTACACGACGAATGGAAAACGCTAGGCAGCATTGAATGCAAACATTATACGACGAATGCAAAACTCTATGCAGCATCGAATGCAAACATTATAAGACTAATGGAAAACGCTATGCAGCATTGAATGCAAACATTATACGACGAATGCAAAACTCTATGCAGCATCGAATGCAAACATTATAAGACGAATGGAAAACGCTATGCAGCATCCAATGTAAACATTATATGACGAATGGAAAACGCTATGCAGCATCGAATGTAAACATTATATGACGAATGGAAAACGCTATGCAGCATCGAATGCAAACATTATAAGACGAATGGAAAACGCTATGCAGCATCGAATGCAAACATTATACGACGAATGGAAAACGCTATGCATCATCGAAATGCAAACATTATATGATGAATGCAGAACGCTATGCACCATTGAATGCAAACATTATACGACATTAAATGCAAACATATAAACGATGATGCAGAAAGCTAGCAAGTGAATGCAAACGCTCTCGAATGAAATGCAAGCAAAATGCTATGCAGCATCAAATGCTAACATTATACAACGAATGGAAAACGCTATGCAGCATCGAATGCAAACATTATACAACATCGAATGCAAACATTATACGACGAATGCAGAACACTAGCGCATCGATGCAAACATATGCGTGAATGCAAACGACAGCAAAACAAATGATATATACGAGAAAACGATGCGCAAACGCTATGCAGCATCGAATGCAAACATTATACGACGGATGCAAAACGCTATATAGCATCGAACGCAAACATTATACGACGAATGCAAAACGCTATGCAGCATCGAAATGCAAACATTATACGACGAATGCAAAATGCTATGCAGCATCGAATGCAAACATTATACAACGAATGGAAAACGCTATGCAGCATCAAATGCAAACATTATACGACGAATGCAGAACGCTATGCAGCATCGAATGCAAACATTATACGATGAATGCAGAACGCTATGCAGCATCGAAATGCAAACATTATACGACGAATGGAAAAGGGCTTTTTTCTAAAATCAGCATCGAATGCAAAACATTTATACGCAGCAAAACGAATGCAAAACGCTTATTGCAGAATCGAATGCAAAAATTACAACGACATGCAAAAATGCAAACATTTACAGCATCGAATTGCAAAACATTATACGACGAATGCAGAACGCTATGCAGCATCGAAATGCAAAAAGTAAAACATATACGACGAATGGAAAAACGCATGAATGCAGCATCAAATGCAAACATTATACGACGAATGCAAAATGCTATGCAGCATCGAATGTAAACATTATACGACGAATGCAAATCGCTATGCAGCATCGAAATGCAAAGCATTATACAACACCGTTGGCGACTGCTGCATTCCTTCCCTTGTCTTGTACATCATCATCGCCACTGTATACTGTCCGCCATCACGACTGCGACTGACTGTCACAGTCAATTCGTAAACGTAAATATATTGGGTTTATTTTTTTTTTTGTTTAAACCTCCTCTGAAGTATTCACGCGCGCCTCTATTTGTTTTGCTTTCTGATTTAAACCTTGCTCGCTTATTCGGGACGCCATCCCCTGACGAGGGGGAGGGGAGAGGGAATGGAAGGGGATGGGCTGGAGGAGGGAAGTGAGTGGTAGACACTTAGGGGGGGGGGGGGGCCACGTATCCGCGCATGCCGGTACTTGCATTCTGTTTAAGGGCGCATTTTTCGGCGGGGGAGGTGGTGGAGATGGGAAGGGATAGGGGAAAGGGGGGTAGAGGGGGCGGGCCGCCGGAGGAGGGAGGGAAAACATCTGCGCATGCCCGTAGATGTTCAAGGGCGCTATTACAAGTGCGATGACCTCTCGCGGACCTGTGCATTGATCGCCTCTGTGTCTGCCTGTTTCTGTGCGTGCGTGCGTGTGTGCGTGTCTATGTCTGTGTCTGTGCGCGCGTGCGTCTGTGCATGCGTGCGTGCGTGCGTGCATGCGTGAGCTTAAATGGGTGGCCCCGTATATCTTCAGCTTATGCAAGCAGGACGAATTCCACTCATCTGTCGTCTGAAGCATAATTGCATACGATTGCAGATCAGTCCCGTTTTTTGCAGTAGCTCTTGGCAACATTGTTTGTTCAACACTTTTTTATCTTTGCAATAATTTTGTCTTAGCAATAATTTTTGTCTTTGCAACAATGTCTTAGCAACACATTTTGTCTTTGCAATGTCTTTGCAACAGTACCTAAGCAACACATTTTGTAATTGCAATAATTTGTGTCTTTGCAACAATGTCTTAGCAACACATTTTGTCTTACAAAAATGTCTGCAACAATTTTTGTCTTACAACAATGTCTTTGCAACACATTTTGTCTCTGCAACAACGTCTTAGTAACTCATTTTGTCTTACAACAATGTCCTAGCAACACTTTTGTCGTACAACAATGTCTTAGCAACACATTTCGACTTTGCAACAATGTCTTAGCAACACATTTTGTCTGCAATTATTTTTGTCTTTGCAACAATGCATTATCAACACATTTTGCCTTTGCAACAATGTCTTAGCAACATTGGATTTGCAGCGCTGCCTTCTGCATCGTCGAGCAACGTAGTAGATTCCACTAAGGGGATTATTTATTCGCTTTGAGTGCCTAGGTATGCACGAATGCACGGATGCTTCGCATGGCTGTTGAATGCGGCCAAGCAAGCATCCGTGCATTCGTGCATACCTAAGCACCTCAGAACGAATAAATAATCCCCGTAGTGGAATCTACTACGTTACTCGACGATGCAGAAGGCAGTGTTGCAAATCCATTGTTGCTAAGACATTATGCTGCATTCCTACAGTTCCTTCTGTAGGATTTCGGAGCCATTATGAAGCGACTACAACTTTGTCGCCTTATCGGTGCCATTTATAAGAGCTTGTGTGCGACCCAGTAGCTGTCCGCATCTTTATAGTGGGAGCTGCGAGCGACTGCGAGCGACTGCGAGCGCGCAAGCGAGCAATAGAGCTGGAGAGCGACTGCCCTGCATGCTGAACAGCTTCGCTTTCTTCTGTTTAATCGCTGCGAATTTTATTTTTTTAATTGCTAGAAATAAGTTATATTTTAATGATAATAATAATAATAATAATATTTCGGAAGGAGACCCTCTCGTAGACATGTTTTGTTAAAAATGATTGCTGCTCAGCACTATAAATCTTGTAGAGAGTCTTCTCTATTTTTCTGTTGACGGCTTTCTCGTTGTTGCTTTATACTGGCGAGCAACGCACCAAAGGGCATGGTAAAATTCGGTTGGGTCATTTGGTTTATTATTGCTTATACAATTCTTCTCTCTCTCTCTCTCTCTCTCTCTCTCTCCAACGCGACTTTTCCTCCAGATCAGAGAGAGAAGAGAGAGAGAGAGAGAGAGAGAGAGAGGAGAGAGAGAGAGAGAGAGAGAATTGTATAAGCAAGAATTGTATAATCAATAATAAACCAAATGACTCAACCGAATATTATCATGCCCTTTGGCGCGTTGCAATAATAATAATAATAATAATAATAATAATAATAATAATAATAATAATAATAAGGGAAAGGAATTCCACAATATGTCAGTTTGATCTTGACTCATGTGATTATGAGTTTTTTTTGAATAATAATAATAATAATAATAATAATAATAATAATAATAATAATAATAATAATAATAATAATATTTTTTTTAATTTTTTTTCTCGCGAAGTTATTGTATATAAAGGATCATAAAAATACTTGGTTATTTCATTTCAAGAAAATTTTTTTTTTTGTTTTGGCGATTCGCGGAATTTCTCCCATTAGAATTCTCTCTCTCTCTCTCTCTCTCTCTCTCTCTCTCTCTCTCTCTGTGTGTTTGATTACGCAAGCACGGCGGGCGGTCTAGATCTGCCACAGTCCTACCCCAGGCAAGGAAGCAGGGCCCAACTTTAAGAAGAAGAAGAAGAAGAAGAAGAAGAAGGAGATGAAGGCGCCGTGATGCCACTTTTCCTGTCTGCAAACATGACCTTGAATGGTTGTTGCCAGGAAGCCCGAAGTTTGGCAACTCCACTCGCCTCTCGCCGCTGCTGCTGCTGCCGTCGAGTGCGCCCTCAGGCATTCGCAGTGCTTGAAGAGAGAGAGAGAAAGAGAGAGAGGGAGAGGGAGAGGGAGATAGGGAGGTCTCCTGCTGCTGCCCTGCTGCTTGCATTTGTTTGCTTCCAGGTTATGACTGCCCGTGACCTACTGCTGTTTCGCGGCGTTGGTTTGATTGGGGATATGTTTATATTATATATATATATATATATATATATATATATATATATATATATATATATATATATATATATATATATAGAAGCGCTCTCGCGCGCTCGATTCAGTTCCCCTGGGGATTTCGACGAGAGAGGAGCTACGTGTGTTTACAGGGCTTTTAATTATTGCTTACATTTTTGTTTGATGTAAGACCTGGGTGACTAGGTCTTTGGGCCTTCTTGTTTTCAAGAAGCTTGGCTGAATGCTTTTGGGACGGGGTGGGCGGGGGGGTGGAGGTTGGGTTTGCTTGGATGGGGGGGGGGCGCCGTTTCTTGCACGCTTTCCCAGGATTTTTTTTATGCTTGTATACCTGGCGAAGTAGTAGTAGTAGTAGTAGTAGCAGCAGCAGCAGCAGCAGCAATAATAATAATAATGACAATATATACAGGTAGTAGACCCTCTTTTAAATATTATATAAATTATCCTAGGCTGTCTTTTAAACATGTATAATAATAAGAATAATAATAATAATAGCGCTTCCGTCACGTGATACTTAAGGAGAAAGTAGTTTGCGAATGTATTTAAAGAAAGTGCCGAATATATTTAGTGAAAATACCGAAATTATTTATAGAAAGTACCGAAAGTACTTAATGAAAGTACCGATTATGTATAATGAAAGCACGGAATATATTTAGTGAAAGTATCGAAAATATTTATAGAAAGTACCGAAATTATTTATAGAAAGTACCGAAAAAATTGAATGAAAATACTGAATATATTTATAGAAAGTACCGGAAGAACTTAATAAAGGTACCGAATATGTTTAATGAAATTACCGATTATATTTAATGAAAGTACCGAAGGCCTTTTCAGCCATCTCATCGAAATCGTAGTTTAACACATCTCACTCAATCAGAGGTCGACGAACTGGGTACAGGAGCTGAGGAACCCGGGTATTTTGGGTTTAGGGGTCGGGGTAGGGGGGCGAGGTTAGAGAGGGAGGGTAGAGGGGGAGTGGGAAGGGGGGGGAAGGGTGGTGGTCGACTTCGGGTATTATATAAGGCGACTGCAGGAAAATCAGCCGGTAAAGAAATGAGGGGGAAAGAGGCCATAAGTACATACCCACCCTCTCTCTCTCTCTCCACATTATCATTAAGACCATCTAAATTCTTCATACCCGGTGGCTGCTTTCATTGATAAGACTTTGAATTCTCTCTCTCTCTCTCTCTCTCTCTCTCTCTCTCTCTCTCTCTCTCTCTCTCTCTCCTGTAAGGGCTCTCTTGGGAATAAAGTGTCTTGTCCACAGTCGAATATTATTCAGAATTTGTTGTAGTTTTTTTTTATTAAATTCTCTTGGGAAATTATGATAAGTTGGTGGAAGAGTGTTTACTGACAATTCAAACTAAACAACATTATTAATTTTTTTAATATGATTATGAAATATAATAATGAAAAACGGAAAAGGGGATTCCATCTTAGTTTAAAGGACTCATTTCAGTTCTCAGTTCAACCAGGCAGCATTTGTATTCTGCTCGGTGGAACTGACCTTGACGTGACTGGGTTTGATAAGTGACAGAGTTCCTTTGGGGAGTCAAGCTATAAAGATGAAAAGGCGTTCCTCTGTCCATACACCTGTAGCTTTGTGCATTCCTCTGTTCATCCACCTGTGGATTTGTGCATTCCAAAAAGGTATTCTTTTGTTCATCCACCTGTAGCTTTGTGCATTCCAAAAGGACTTTCTCCTGTTAATCCACCTGTGGATTTGTGCATTGCAAGAAGAACTTTCTTCCGTTAATCCACTTGCAGATTTTTTTGCATTGCAAAAAGGACTTTCTTCCGTTAATCCACCTGTGGATTTGTTAACTACAAAAAGAAATTTTGGGGAGAGCTATTGAATAAGAGTTCCTGCAGGTACGAGGCCAGTATGATCTAATAACTGCTGTGAAAAACGAGGCTTCTGGAGCTTCTGAAGAATCAATGGCCACGTTTTTGTAAAGAGCTTATTCAGTTCCTTACAATAAACATATTTCCTGGCACGATTTGTGGAGAAGTTTAGTCCAGCCCAAGGAACAAGACCCCCGTGCTGGTATGAGCCCACTTTCCTCTAATTCAGCTGGGAAAAATGAGGCTCCAAGCATATTTAGGAGAGAGAGAGAGAGAGAGAGAGAGAATTTTTTAATTTGACGAATGGAACTGCTGGCACGAAAGACGCCGGATAAACAGTTTGCATCAAGCGTGATGCAAGTCAGTGAGAGAGAGAGAGAGAGAGAGAGAGAGAGAGAGAGAGAGAGATAGACTTCCTGGAGTCTTATCTCGTGGTGGGCTATGATTGGAAGTGCATCGAATAGATTTGATGGCTTTTGTGGTAATAATAACAAAAGTGGGCGTGTCCTCCTTTGGCTCCAACATTAAGGCTTCTGCAGTTCGTCGTGGGTTGTTACCATTTCAAGGAGGTTGTCACTCATTTGATGACGAGTCTCGAGTGGCTGCTGTTTTGCCTCTTCTCTCTCTCTCTCTTCTCTCTCTCTCTCTCTCTCTCTCTCTCATTTTGGCCATTTAATATCTATATACCCGGCTTTGCTGCTTTCATAGGTAAGATTCCTGGAAGTTTCTCTCTCTCTCTCTCTCTCTCTCTCTCTCTCTCTCTCTCTCTCTCTCTCTCTCTCTCCTGAATTCGGGGCAACATTCAAATATTGAAGAATCTTACTTTATAATGATAACCTCTCTCTCTCTCTCTCTCTCTCTCTCTCTCTCTCTCTCTCTCTCTCATATGAATGCGTACTTTCCAGCTGTTTATGTGAAAACTGCTGATTACGCAGCTTCTAAGTTATCAGTCAGACATATCAGTCAATTAACAGGACTTCCGTTGCACATTTCGTTGAATTGGCAATGTTCTCAATTAGCTAAACGTGGGAGTGGCAGATTTTGCCCATTTCAGCAACTCCATCATAATCTAGTCTCTGAACATCTGTTGGCAAAGCACATGCACGGAATGTGTCATCTGTTTCCAAGCTAGCACGTGTGTTATCGTCATGGGTTACAACTTCAAGTAATGTACAGATATCCCTTGGAATTTGCTATGATTTTGATATTTGCTTATAGGCCTAACCGTATTAATCAACAGACAGGCCTATGGGAGTTGTAGGGAGGGACTTTTCTTAAATATTATACTTAGGCTTTTAGTTAATAGATTGCAAATACGAGTTGTTGATGGCTATAGGCATGTTATCTCTGGCGTTCCTCAGGGTAGCGTCCCTGGCCCGTTAATATTAATTCATTTTGAATGCAAATGAAAATATTGTTTGGTCGTGAAAACAAGTTTTTTTTATTATGAATACGATGCTGCTTCATTCGCTGAATCTTTCAAAAGAGATTAAGCTGAAATGTCGAATGGGGCCATTTTATGGGAATGAAACCACACCCTAACAGAACTTGACTTATAGCATGATATATTTGGGTCAATGGGAAGGCCAGCCCAATGCCTCTTTCTTGCGCAAGCCTGAAGCCAGCTAGAATGAAATGTATTTAAACTAAGCCCCTTAACAAGAGTTGAAATGTTTTGAAACAAAGTTCCCTAACAAGAATGAAATGTATTTAAACTAAGTCCTTAACAAGAATAAAATGTACTTAAATAGAGGCCCTTAATAAGAATGAAATGTATTTAAACAAAGCCCCCTAACAAGAATGAAATGTGTTTAAACTGAGCCCCTTAACAAGAGTAAAACGTATTTAAACTAAGCCCCTTAACAAGAATAAAATGTATTTAAAGAAAGCCCCTTAAGAAGAATTAAATGTATTTAAAGAATGCCCCTTAACAAGAGTTAAATGTATTTAAAGAAAGCCCCTTAACATGAGTAAAATGTATTTAAACAAAGCCCCTAAATAAGAATGAAATGTATTTAAACAAGCCCCTTAACAAGAGCAAAATGTATTTAAACAAAGCCCTTAACAAGAATACAATGTATTTTTACTAAGCTAACATTAGTAAAATGTATGCAAAGAAAGCCCCTTAACAAGAATAAAATGCATCTAAAGTAAGCCTCTTAACCAGAAAATTAAATGTATTGAAACAAAGTTACCTAACAAGAATGAAATGTATTTAAGCTAAGCCCCTTAACAAGAGTAAAATGTATTAAAACAAAGCCCCTTAACAAGAATTAAATGTATTTTTAATTAAGCCCTTATAATGAGTAAAATGCATGTAAACAAAGCCCCTTAACAAGAATGAAATGTATTTAAAATAAGCCCCTTAACAAGAATAATGAAATGTATTTAAACTAAGCCCCTCAAATATGAGAGTGACCAGACACTTTGTCCTTAGGTAGAAAAATAGTAGTATTCCTTCTCTCCGTTTGAGTTTCTTGCCCCTGACATTTAAACCCCGGGTCAAAGCTGCCTTGGGTCTTGATCTGCTTGGAGAGTCGATACCAAAGCACAGTGACCCCGAGTTGTTCCTCCTTCACTGCTGCTGCTGCTGCTGCTGTTGCTGTTGTTGTTGCTGCAAGGCTGCGAGGTTTTAAGAAGGCTCGGCTGTGACGTAACCCTTCACGTGGTTGAAGGGAAGGAGGGAGGGAGGAGCCACGTGAAGAATTAGGAGGAAGGGGGGAGATGCGAAGCGCCTCCCTTTTCCTTGAGCGGCAGCTCAGGGGTGAATGGGGAACCTTTGGGAAGAGAAACAGCGAAATGTTTGACAAGAGAGAGAGACAGAGTTAAGGAAGAGGAACTGAGGAACGTTTGAGGAGAGAGACAGAGTTTAGGAAGAGAAACAGAAACGTTTGGCAAGAGAGAGAGACAGAGTTTATGAAGAGAAACAGAAGAATGTTTGGGAGAGAAACAGAGAAATGTTTAACAAGTGAGACAGAGTTTAGGAAGAGAAACAGCATAGAAACGTTTGGGAAGAGAAACAGAGGAAAGTTTGGCAAGAGAGACAGAAGAGAAACAGAGAAACGTTTGGGAAAAAAGACAGAGTTTAAGAAGAAAAACAGAAACGTTTGGGAAGAGAAACAGAGACATGTTTGGCAAGAGAGAGACAGAGTTTAGGAGGAGAAGCAGAGAAACGTTTGGGAGAGAAACAGAGAAGCGTTTTGCAAGAGAGACACAGAGTTTAGGGAGAGAAACAGAACCGTTTAGCATAAGAGACAAAAGAGAAACAGAGAAACGTCTGGCAAGAGAGAGACAGAGTTTACGAAGGGAAACAGCAGAGAAGTGTTTGGCAAGAGAGACAGAGTTTAGGAAGATAAACAACACAGAAACGTTTGGCAAGAGAGAGATAGAGATTAGGAAGAGAAACAGCAGAGAAACGTTTGGCAAGAGAGAGACATAGTTTAGGAAGAGAAACAGAGGAGGTTTGGCAAGAGAGAGGTAGAGTTTAGGAAGATAAACAGCACAGAAACGTTTGGCAAGAGAGAGATAGAAATTAGGAAGAGAAACAGCAGAGAAACGTTTGACAAGAGAGAGACATAGTTTAGGAAGAGAAACAGAAGAATGTTTGGCAAGAGAGAGGTAGAGTTTAGGAAGAGAAACAGCAGAGAAACGTTTGACAAGAGAGAGACATAGTTTAGGAAGAGAAACAGAAGAATGTTTGGCAAGAGAGAGGTAGAGTTTAGGAAGATAAACAGCAGAGAAACGTTTGGCAAGAGAGCGACAGAGTTTAGGAAGAGAAACAGAGAAACGTTTGGCAAGAGAGACAGAGTTTAGGAAGAGAGACACGGAATTTACGAAGAGAAGCAGAAACGTTTGGCAAGAGAGAGACAGAGTTTAGGAAGAGAAACAGAGAAACGTTTGGCAAGAGATAGACAGAGTTTAGGAAGAGAAACAGCAAAAAACGTTTGGCAAGAGAGAGAGACAGAGTTTATGAGGAAAAACAGCAGAGAAACGATTGGCAAGGGGACGACAGTTTAGGGAGAGAAACATCAGAGAAACGTTTGGCAAGAGAGACAGAGTTTAGAAAGAGAGACACAGAATTTAGGAAGAGAAACAGAAACGTTTGGCAAGAGAGACACAAGAGTTTGCGAAGAGAAACAGAGAAAAGTTTAGGAGGAGAAACAGCAGAGAAACGTTCAGGAAAAACGTCTCCCGTACGGAAATGAGATCTATTTCTGCACGAGTGATTTATGAGACCTGGGAAACGAACCCGACTGGGGTTTGAGGAACGGAGGGGTGTGGTGGGGCGGGGGGCGGGGGGGGGGGGGGAGGGGGTGGCGGGGCGGGCGGTTGCGGGCGAGCGTGTTTGAAGAAAATCTAGATATCCTCATTATGCATCAGCGCAAACCTCACAGTCTTTAAATTATACGCGCGATGATGACGAAGTGCGCTGTGTGCCAAGTCAGAGGTATGTAATATATATTCCCTCGGTCTCTGTAAGTTCAGTCAGTCAGTCCCCAAACCCCTCACGTGGTGGACCACGTGAGGGTCGCCGGTAAGGAACGTTGCCGAATATGTCGGAATTTTTAGCTAGCTGGCTGCCTGGCAGAGCTGCTTTTCTTGCTGGTTTTTATATGGAAGGGTGGGGGGTTGAGTGACGCTGCTTCTCTCCCTGTTTTCTGCGAAAGAAGTCTTTTGTTCTTGAGTCTCTGGAGATCAAAGTCTTTTCTGCTTTTCTCATTGTCTTCCATAAATTCAGAATCATTGCTGCTTTTTCTACCTGTTTTCTGTAAATCAGATTCTCTGCTGCTTTTTCCTCTGTCTTCTGTAAATTCAGAATCGTTGCTGCTTTTCCTCTGTCTTCTGTGAATTAGAATCATTACTGCTTTTTCCTCTGTCTTCTGTAAATTCAGAATCATTGCTGCTTTTTCTACCTGTTTTCTGTAAATCAGAATCTTTACTGCTTTTTCCTCTGTCTTCTATAAATTCAGAATCGTTGCTGCTTTTTCTACCTGTTTTCTGTAAATCAGAATCATTGCTGCTTTTTCGTTACTCTTCTGTAAATCAGAATCTTTCCTGCTTTTCTTCCGGTCTTTTGTAAAACAGAATCTTTGCTGCCTTTTCCTCTGTCTTCTGTAAATTCAGAATCGTTGCTGCTTTTTCCTCAGTCATCTGTAAATTCAGAAGCTTTGCTGCTCTTTCCTCTGTCATCTATAAAATCAGAATCGTTGCTGCTTTTTCCTCAGTCATCTGTAAATTCAGAAGCTTTGCTGCTTTTTCCTCAGTCTTGTCCAATTCAGAATCTTTGCTGCTTTTTCCTCTGTCATCTATAAAATCAGAATCGTTGCTGCTTTTTCCTCTGTCTTCTGTATATTAGAATCATTGCTTCTTTTCTGCTTATATATACATCAGATTCATTGCTCCATTTTTCACCATCTTCCGTAAATTAAAATCTAATTCACGAAGAAGTTGAGTAGACAGACGTCAATGAGAAGAGTTAATATATCCTTTGGAAAGGGGTCTTCCGTTCTTTGTCATTAGTTAGGAGTGGATTTTGATGTTCAGGAAGTGACAAATTAAGTGATTTCCTGCTGGGTTGTTGTCTCATCTGCGCATTGTTTTCCGTTGTTAAGTTTTTCCTGCATTCCGTTGTTTGTTTAGTGTGAGAAAAGCATGTTAGCTTTTCGCTATGTACCTTTCATTCATTCGTCTACTCCCTGCTGTTGGTTTTGTTGTGTTCTATTTAATAGACAGCGTTCTATCTTAAGTTTATTTGGCTGCGTTCTCTTCAACAGACAGCGTTTTATCTCAGTGTATTTGACTGCGTTCTGTTCTCTTTAACAGACAGCGTTTTACCCGCAGTGCATTTGGCTGCGTTCTCTTCAACAGACAACGTTTTATCTTCGGTGTATTTGACAGCGTTTTCTCCAACAGATCTGCACAGAGAAAGGTTGCGTTTTCCTCAACAGATTTGCGCTGTGTAAGGTGGCGTTCTCTTCAACAACCTCCGAATGTTTCTTCAAGTTTGTTATTGTTTATGGTCCTGTCAGCTGCACCAGTTTGGTTTGGCATTCAAGACGCCTCCTCGCTTCGCTAATTGTACAAACACGTTTCTGACTTCGGTAGCAAGTTCTCTCTCTCTCTCTCTCTCTCTCTCTCTCTCTCTCTCTCTCTCAGCTACTTCATTCTCGCGTGTTTTGCCTATTTTTTTTTCTATTTTTAATGACAGCTGTTTCTTTTGTCCATTCTGCAGCTGGAACAAGTATGTGTGCATGTATATATATATATATATATATATATATATATATATATATATATATATATATATATATATATATAATATATATATATATATATATATATATATATACATATATAAACTTAATTTCAGCAGGTTATATTCCCCTGTTTGTTGGCTGTATACTATTTGAGATTTCAGCTATATTATTATTATTATTATTATTATTATTATTATTATTATTATTATTATTATTATTTTATTATCTATGCGTCATTTAAACCTAAAAGTAAATATCTGAAACTATCGAAAACCCCACGATTTCTGAAGCCATCTGTCAAAATCAAACATCTGGAATCATTCTTCTGTCAATAGAGAGATTTTTGCAATACTATTGCTTTCATTTCTACCCTTCGTTCTCCTGTTCATATTATGATCTGATTTCTTGTCTCCTTCGTTTTCTGTTCTTTCCCACTTTGTTCTTCTGACGCTTTCCACCTTTATTTTTACTCTTTTTTTTTTTTTTTTTTTTTACTTCTTTTTCTACTCTCTATAAGTTCATTCCTCCTTCTTCATCTGTTTCTTACTCGAAGTATCCCTCCCCCAACCCTCCCTTTCCCATTACGCCAAGGGGTAGATAGATAGCTGGCTTAAAACTTACGTAACACTCTCTCTCTCTCTCTCTCTCTCTCTCTCTCTCTCTCTCTCTCTCTCTCTCAGGTAGACGTGGTGTTTATATATTTATAGATCTCCACATGAGCACTTTACATGTTGGCATAAAATGTCATCAGTATGACACATACACGATGCCTTCTCTCTCTCTCTCTCTCTCTCTCTCTCTCTCTCTCTCTCTCTCTCTCTCTCTCTCATGATACAATATACGGGCCCTTGTATCTTTTGTTTAGCAAATACGATCGCATGGCGCTGAAATAAACTCCTCTCTCTCTCTCTCTCTCTCTCTCTCTCTCTCTCTCTCTCTCTCTCTCGGGCTACCTTACCTTATATAGCATTAAATATTAAACGGCCATCCAAGGGAGAATTCCCTCATGAAGAGAGAGAGAGAGAGAGAGAGAGAGAGAGAGAGAGAGAGAAACTGTACCTTTGGACTGACTGTCTTTTTTTCCATTTGATTTTTATCTTGTCAAAGGACATAAGTCAGGGAAGTTTCTCAAACCCGCTGCCTCTACTTTTATGATTTGTCAAGTTAATGTAGTTATTTGTCATTTTAATGGCATATCTCTGCCCACACGACTGTGAGGAGTGAGAGAGAGAGAGAGAGAGAGAGAGAGAGAGAGAGAGAGATTTATGACAAAAGGACGGTGTTCTTTGGACGATGGTACATTGCAAATGTCACAGAGCTTTCATATGTAGCTGCTCTCTCTCTCTCTCTCTCTCTCTCTCTCTCTCTCAGATTCAACAGGCACTAGGCAACTCAAATGCCGTAACTACGGCCATAAAATGTAAATATAATTGCCTCTAGATGTCAGCAAGGATGTATAGTAGAGAGAGAGAGAGAGAGAGAGAGAGAGAGAGGAGAGAGAGTTACATAATCTGAAAGCAATATTCGTGAATTTCATTCTCATCAGTAAGAGAGTTTTGAAATATGAAATAAGATTATTTCTCTCTCTCTCTCTCTCTCTCTCTCTCTCTCTCTCTCTCTCTCTCTCTCTAAAGTACATATCTTTCAGCATTTATATATATATCTATATATATAGATATTATATATATATATATATATATGTATATATATCTGATTTATGAAGTAGGGTGAATGACCTCTCCAAAACTCACTCACACGTAATGAATGAAAGTTAGCTTGGGAAAGACCTTGGTTCTGGAACGTAGGAGGGGGGGAGGGCTGGTGGTGGAGTAGGGGGCGGCGGTTGGGAGGGAGGAGTTGGGATAATGGGAAAATTAGGGTAAACTCATTAACCAGTTCGCTGGCTCTCTCTCTCTTGACACCTTGGATCATGACTACTGTATATACATGTATATGTACGTAGTCTCACTTGTTTGCAAAGTGAAACTAACGTGTATTCTTGAATGATTAACATGTATCTCTTATATTTGATATCTGTATATTTTTTATTCTTTATATTCATTGGATTGTTGAAAGTGTTGCATTATTATCTTTCCGAATAGATTTTTTTTGTGTTTTTTAATATTTAAACTAGTTTAATGGTTGTGGATCCAATGGTTTGTTTAAGTCTGGCTGTAAGCTTCATGTTTTCAAAGTAGGAAAAAAGGTCAAGGGGGAAATAACGTATATATAAACAATATATATATATATATATATATATATATATGGAGTTTGAATTCTCAGTTTGTGTCGATGTTATCGGTATTCATATTAGCTCCTGGCGTCGCGAAAGTGAGTGTTTCGAAGGCAGAAGTTAGTTTCATGTGAGATTTAAAAACAAATTTAATACTCTCATCTTATATATTTATATTGTTTTCTTCTCCTGATTTGTATTTTTATTTTAGTCTCACATCTATTGTAACTATGCTTTTTTATTTTCCATTTTAAAAATAAAAGTTCCTAGGTTAGTTTGTTAGAATTTTGATATATTTATGTTGGTGTTTTCACGATTCTGGAATTAAATGCCCCGACTCGTATATTTTTAGATTAACTTATTTATTATTTATTTATAATTTTGCTTTCGATAGTTTTAACATCTTTGATTATTGTATTTTTAAAAGTCATATCTTATATATTTATAATTTTTTCTTTTATTAATCTGCATATGAAGCTACTTCTAACATTGTTATTATAAAATGAAACCAGTAAGATTTGACAAAGTCTGATATTTTTTCAGGTCTTAATTATTACATGAATGAAGCTCTAATGTTTTTGTTCTCTGTTATTTCTTAAAAGTCTCAGCTTTTATATTTATAATTTTGCTTTTATTCATGTATAAAGTTACTTATAATATTATCATGAAAATGAAACCAGTAAGATAAGACAGAATCTCAGATTTTTTCAGGACTTAATAATTGCATGTATGAAGCTCTAATGTTTTTATTCTCTGTTATTTCAGGTGTCAGAGTTTCCTGGGCCTTGCTGGTGAGTTTCTATTGCACAGTTTGCTTGCTTGCATGCGCATGCACGCTCAAGCGTGTAAGTCACTCTCACTTATTCTCGCTGAGATGTTTAGGTCTCTCTCATTCTCTCTCTTTCTCTCTTAAGACTTACACCAACTCTTTTAGATCTTTGTCTGTCTGTCTGTCTGTGTGTGTGTGTGTGTGTGTGGTGTGTGTGTGTGTGTGGTTCTAACACTCGCTCACTATGTCTTAGATCTTTAGGCGCTCTCTCTCTCTCTCTCTCTCTCTCTCTTCTCTCTCTCTCTCTCTCTCGTGAATAAAAATTTTTACACCTAATTTTTTCTTGACAGTCAAGCATATAAATCCAAACGATCTCTCTCTCTCTCTCTCTCTCTCTCTCTCTCTCTCTCTCTCTCTCTCTGTATATACGGAAAAAGCAGGCTTTGGGGCTATAAATTCTAGAGTAGTGGCACTGAGTGCCAGATGGGATGAATATATGACGTGGTTCCCTTTCACTTATGCCAGGATTAATGATTGAAAGGGGGGCGGGGCGGGTGAGAGGAGAAGAGAAATCGTGTGTTTATGTGTAGTCATGCAATCATGCACACACACACCACACACATATATAGATATATATATATATAGATATATAATATATATTATATATACTATATATAGATATATATCTATATATACGTCTATATATATCATATATATATATATATATATATATAGATAGATATATACATATATATATATATATATATATATATATATATATATACGTATATCTATATATATATATATATATATATATATATATATATATATATATATATACTGATGTTTGTTCATATTTGTTCGATCATGTAAACAGTTAGGTATAAGATTTATTTATAAGAGAGAGAGAGAGAGAGAGAGAGAGAGAGAGAGAGAGAGAGAGAGAGAGAGAGAAGAGAGATGGGAGTTTCCCCTTGCTGCAGGGATGATACGGAAGCCACTCACTCCATAAATAATAAACAATGGAGGGCGGGAGGAAAAAAAAGTATATATCTATATTTTTTTTACTACACCCTTCATCATGGGTGTCTATCCGCC
Organism: Macrobrachium nipponense; assembly: GCF_015104395.2. Lineage (NCBI taxonomy): Eukaryota > Metazoa > Arthropoda > Malacostraca > Decapoda > Palaemonidae > Macrobrachium > Macrobrachium nipponense. The sequence goes on along the minus strand of NC_087217.1, from coordinate 44,178,606 downwards.
AACGAAATCCGGGTCGCAACACTGGGCTAGTTGAACCTCCCCTTCCCTCTCTCTCTCTCTCTCTCTCTCTCTCTCTCTCTCTCTCCCTCCGTCCTACCTCTCCTACCTTTCCCCCTCCCAAGCTTTTCGGGAAATGCCATAGACCCCTTATACGTGTTTGGACGAAAGGTGTTTTTGTGTATGGTACACACCTGTGAATCTGTGTTTTTGACTGATTTTGTGTGTGTATGCGCGCGCGCGCGTGTGTGTGATGGGATTGGGTTATACTCCAGAAGATTTCTTGCAGTATAAGAAAAATTGTATTGTGTTATTTCCCCAGAAAGGTTTTTTATTTTTTATTTTTTTTGCGCAAGCACGAGTTAAAAAAAGGATGCGATTGGTTTCTATCACTAGAGGGTTAGCTGCATGCACTGTTGGGTTATGTTGACCGGGGTTTCTTCAAGCACTATTGGGTTAAATCTCAAAATTCTCTCTATAAGCACGAGAAAATAGGATCCGATTGGATTATTTCCTCAGGAGGATGTCTGCAAGCATTAGAAAAAAGAACGTGAACTGGTTATATCCCAGAAGGTTTCCTGGCAAGCACGAGAGAAAAAATTATGACTGGTTATATCCTGAGACGGTTTTCTGCAAGCACGAGACAAAAAATTGTGCTTGGGTTATATCCCCAAGTTTTCTGCAAGCACGATTGGGTATTATCTCTGGAAGATATTCATGCAAGCTCGATTGGGTTATATCCCAAATTGTGTGTGTGCAAGCACGAGAGAATCAAAGGTTATGTCCCCAGAGTGTTTTCTGCAAGCACAATGGGGTTATATGACAGAGGGTTTTCTACAAGCACAATGGGGTTATATCACAGTTTTTTTTCTGCAAGCACGGTTGGGTTATACCTCCAGAATTTTTTTGTTTCTTGCAAGCAACCGGTTGGGTTAATACCTCCATAATTTTTTTCCTGCCAAGCACGGTTTTTTTGGGTTATACCTTCCAAGAATTTTTTCTGCAAACACGGTTGGGTTATACCTCCAGAATTTTTTCTGCAAAGCACGGTTGGGTTTTATACCTCCAAATTTTTTTCTGCAATTTTTTTACGGTTGGGTTATACCTCCAAATTTTTTCTGCAAACACTGGTTGGGTTATACCTCCAAAGAATTTTTTTCTGGCAAGCACGGTTGGGTTATACCTCCAGAATTTTTTGTTTTCTGCAAACACCGTTGGGTTTAATTACCTCCAGAACTTTTTTTGTTTTTTTGCAATCACGGTTGGGGTTTACCTCCAGAATTTTTTTCTGCAACACGGTTGAGTTATACCTCCAGAATTTTTTTCTGCAAACACGGTGGGGTTATACCTCCAGAATTTTTTTCTTGCAAGCAACGGTTGGGTTATACCTCAGAATTTTTTTTTCTGCAAGCACGGTTCGGGTTATACCTCCAGAATTTTTTTCTGCAAACACGGTTGGGTTATACCTCCAGAAATTTTTTTCTGCAAGCACGGTTGGGTTATACCTCCAGAATTTTTTTCTGCAAGCACGGTTGGGTTATACCTCCAGAAACTTTTATGTAAGCACTGTTGGGTTATATCCCAGGTTATCTGCAATCACGGTAAAAAAAGACGTATTGGTTATATCCCCAGAAGGTTTTTCTGCAAGCACGAGAAGAAAAATGATATCTCCAGAAGGTTTTCTGCATGCAAGACTGGGTTATATAACCCAGGAATACTTGCAAGCACTATCGAAAAAAAGTGACTGCCATATCTCCGGAAGGTTTTTCCGCTTCTTCCGTAGCACAGAAGAAGGAGAAGAAAAAGAAAGAGAGAGAGAGAGAGAGAGAGTGGCGTGGTGGGTTGGCCTCTTCACCCGGGTCGGCGAACGGAATGGAGCACATGCAGGTGACGTAACCCATCCGACGAAACGCTCCGAAACAGGAAGTCTGCTTCACTCTATACATCTCGGCTTGGAGGAGGAGGAGGGGGTGTGTGTGGGGTATGGTGGTAGGTGGGTATTCAGGCCGTTAACCTCACTGGCATGAAAATTGGAGCATTTGCCTGCATCTTTATGAAACAAGTGTAGAAGTGATGTGTATCACACGAAAGTCTTGAGAGAGAGAGAGAGGGAGGGAGAGAGAGAGGAGGAGGAGGAGGAGGAGGAGGAGGAGGAGGGGAGAAATCGTAATTCTTCAGGGGAGAGAGAGAGAGAGAGAGAGAGAGAGAGAGAGAGAGAGAAGAGAGATTTTTATTTTTCCCCTGAAATGAGTGAGCATGAATATTTTGTTTTTATTTATTTTTTTTTATTTTTTTTTTTGGGGGGGGGGGGGTGGGGGGGGATTGTAAGCCTTCAGGAGAGAGAGAGAGAGAGAGAATGATTTTTTTTGCTCTGAATGGAGTGAGCGTCAATATCTTGTTTTTAGTTATATTTTGGGAGAAATCGTAAGCCTTCAGGAAAAAGAGAGAGAGAGAATAATGATTTTCTTTGCTCTGAATGAAGTGAGCGTCAGTATTTTGTTTTTATTTATTTTTTAAGAGGGGATGAAGGGGGCTAAATTCCTTAGTGCGTCACAATTAAGGGAAAATTGGAACATACTTGACATCACATGAGGTTAAAAATGTTGTAGAATGATTTTAAATCTTGTTGAATAGATTGAAATAAAAATAAATGAATGAAATCCACTCGATCAATCAATCCGCAATGAACACTTCGGAATCCCAAATAGGAATTTAGGTTCCTTTCCCAAATAATAGCTATGCAGAAAGTTTTGGCTTTCTCGGGGAGTAAGCCTGGAAACTGCTTGTGTTGTCGGTGGTGGTTGCGTGGTGGTGGTGGGGGGGGGGGGGGGGGGGGGCGGGGGGGCGGTGGGTGTTGATAGGAAAAAGGTTCTATGGAAGAGCCTAGAAAGGTCTGACAAAGGTGATTCGCGTCGAGTTAAAGATACAGGAATTTTAGGATAGGATATCTATGATTCATTTATTATTATGAAGATTTAAAAAGATAAATAATGTGTATGTTAAACAGTACAGAAAATCATTATTATGAAAATTTGAAAAAATAAACAATGTGATGTTAAACAGTACGGAAAAAATAATTTCTAGTAAAATACAGCGTAATTATTTTAATGACTTTTTTTAGTTTAAAATTATTTTAAATTTATGACTTTAATTGGTATCAATCATAAATAAAATGTATTGAAAATTGTCGTAATTTGATGACGTTTCCATTTGTCATTTCAGTCATGAATAAAAAATTTAACATTGTCCTAAATTGATGAAGTTTATAGTTATATCAGTAAAAAGTTTTAAAATTTATATGATCTCAAATTGATGACATAATAGTTATATCAACCATAAATAAAAAAGATTTTAAATTGACCCAAATTGATGTCTTTTTCATTAGTCATATTAATCATAAATAGAAAATTTAAAATTGCATTAATTTAATGATTTTTTTAGTTATATCAATCATAATTTCAAAAATTTAAATTGCCCTAAATTGAGGAATTTTCTAGTTACATCAATCATAAATTTTTTAAAATTAATCTTAACGAAATGATTGATGAAATCGTATTCTGTCTTCAAGTGATTTTCCCTTTAATATTTGTAAAATGATCTTAAATTGATGATTTTTCCAGTTATATGAGTCATGAAGAAAATCGAGTTTTCTGAATGAGCCGCGCCCCATGAAGCTTTCAGCCACGGTCCGGTGGTGTCCTGCCCCAAAACGAACGATTATGGCAAACTTTAACCTTAAATAAAAATGAAAACTACTGACGCCAGAGGGCTGCAATTTAGCATGATTGATGATTGGAGGGTGGATGATCAACATGCCAATTTACAGCCTTCTAGCCTCAGTCGATTTTAAGATCTGAGGGCGGACAGACAAAGTGCAGACGGACAGACAGACAGACAAAGCCCATTTCAACAGTTTTCTTTCATAGAAGGTTAAAAATGAATCACTAGGAAATGATCGATGGGTTCGTAGGCTGTATTCAAGTGACCTTTCCTAATAATAATCACTTTTTTTTGGTATTAGTCATAAGGAGAAAGCTCCCTGAAGGCTCTCTCGTACCATGTTCGACGCCTATGTGAGTGAGGTCAGCGTTTTGTTAAGAAATTAGACAAACCTTGCAATGATGTACACGCCCCGTCAGTAGGAGTGTAAGTCGTTGAGCATATATATATATATATATATATATATATATATATATATATATATATATATATATATATATATGTGTGTGTGTGTGTGTGTGTGTGTGTGTGTGTGTGTGTGTGTGTGATGTATAAGTGTGGGCGTTTAAGAAATATATGATTTTATAAAAAAAAAAAGCTTAACTGTTGCAAGGCATATGAAAATTAAACACAAATATGTTAATATATATATATATATATATATATATATATATATATATATATATATATGTATGTATGATATGTATGTATGTATATATATATATATATATATATATATATATGTGTGTGTGTTTAATTTGTATATGCCTTTATAACATACATACATACATACATATTCAGGCTATATGTATATGTGTATGTAGGTATGTGTGTGTTCAATTCATAGATGATTTTACAACCGTAAATCATTAAACTCTCTCCCTCTCTCTCTCTCTCTCTCTCTCTCTCTCTCTCTATGAAACCTAACAACCCATTGAATTTCATTCCCCCTTTTTAAATAACTTTGCTAACTTTCTCGTTTTGACATTTAAATCGGTCGACGAGACAGAAAAAAAAGAAAAAAAAAGAAAAAGAAAAACGGTTAACGAAGAAGATCAGTTTCCATGACAGAAAGTCCGAAGCGAAAGTAAAACGTTTTTTAATTGGAACGCGATGTCATACAGCCCAATTGGTATCGTTAATCTTTTGTTGTTATTCCATTTGTGTTCGCCTTGATCTTTAAAATAACTACAGAGGCTAGAGGGCTGCAAATTGATAGTTTGATCACCTACCCTCCACTCATCAGACATACCAAATTGCAGCCCCCTATCCTCTGTATTTTATATTTACTCAAAGGTTAAGTTGGCCATAATCTTGCGTCTGGCAATGATGTAAACCAGGCCACCTCCGGGGCGTGGTTAAAGTTTCATGGGCCGCAGCTCATCCAGCTAATACCGAGACCATCGAAAGATAAGCTCTATGAAACTCCATTGGCGTGGATTTTTTAGTTGTTTTATTTTGTGAAAGAGCGTGTTAGCATTACTATGTAAGATAGTCTTCAATAATTTGCGTGTTACCCTGTTTTCAGGAGAGAGAGAGAGAGAGAGAGAGAGAGAGAGAGAGAGAGAGAGAGAGAGAGATACTTTTGTATTTTTCACAATATTCAGTTTCTCCCTTCTCCAAGTGTTCTGTACACAGAGGTTACATAATCCATGGGATTTGTTGTTGCATATCTTGACGTACCTCAAATGTTTGTTTGTTTGTTCGCGTATATATGTTTTGTGTGTTTATTCCATGTAACATTAATGTGTAGATTTTATTGGTTGACTGATGATTAAAGCACTTTATTTTTATATATACTTCTTGTTGCAGTCGTGAATGTTATAAAAATTTGGAAGTTAGAAAAATGAATTACGTTTGGATATTAGACAAAATGAATAAAGTGTGTATATTAAAAACTAAATAACATTTGATATTAGACAAAATGAATCAAATTCGTATATTAAAAACAGAATAACATTTGGATATTAGGAAAAATGAATAAAATTTGTATATTAAAGCAGATTAACATTTGTACTTTAGTCGAAATGAATACAATTTCTATATTGAAATCTGAATAACATTTGGATATTAGGAAAAATGAATACAATTTGTATATAAAAAATGAATAACATTGTGATATTAGACAAAATGAATAAAATTTGCATATTAGACGAAATGAATTACATTTAGATATTAGACAAAATGAAGACCAACTAGATAATACGAAAAATAATAACATTTGGATATTAAAAAATGAATAGAATTTAGAAACGAATCAAAATGAATAACAATGAATAACAAAATCTACCTTTGTATTTATTCCCCATAAAATCCCTATTCTTGTCAATCCTTACATAACCCATCGCCCCTTTGGGACACATATTAGCCTTATGCCAATGCTAAACCCATTATGAATAATGATGAATGATGAAGAACAGTGGGGTCTGTATCCTTCCTTATACCCAACGTAATCCGATGGCATAACTTGGGTCTGTGGGCACGAGATGGTATACTGTCATCTCATGTGGGGAAACGGGAGTTGAGGTATGTTTTCGAGACTTTATTACGTCGTGTCTGTGTATCTGGGCAT
>NC_087217.1:44134817-44167317 GCF_015104395.2 Macrobrachium nipponense | reverse complement strand
TTTGCTGTGGACATCCCAGTCTCTGAATTCTAACTGATGATTTAGGGTTTAGTGTTACTTGCTGATTATATATATATATATATATATATATATATATATGATATATATATATATATATATATATATAGATATATATATATATATATATATATTATGATATATATATGCATATTACTATACACACACATACACACACACACACACACACACACACACACACATATATATATATATATATATATATATATATATATATATATATATATATATATATATATATATAAATAAAGGTTTTTTGCCACGAAGGAAAAAATGAAAAAAGCGAGATAGCCAAGTACTTTCGGTCCTATTCGGACCCTTTATTGAGGCAAACTGATTTTACATAGAACAACACAGTCAAAAGAAGGCTTAATATACAAACTGACACTACCAGATTAGCCATAAGGTCGATTTTCACTCTACAGAAAGGAGGAGTCGCCAGAGGCTAGCCACACCTTGAAGGATACCCACAGTAAACAAGTGATTCTTCCAGAAAACAGTACATTTTGAAAAAAACACGGGAGCATATACAATTTAATATCATGAATTTTTACACAAATTTTCCCAACAAAAATTATTATTAATGAAAAGACGAAAGAAAATATAAATATATATATATCGAGCAAGAGAAAGAAGGAGAGAGAATATCGAACCAGAGAGAGAGAGAGAGAGAGAGAGAGAGAGAGAGAGAGAGAGAGAGAGAGAGAGAGAGAGAAATAATAATTAGATACATGTGGGACTAATTTATTAGTTGTTCATTTATTTTGAGGTCCTTCATAAACATCTTACAAATATATGGGTCCAAATGGTACATTCCCAGACTAAGATTTAGGTTGTTTTTATTAGTGATTTGTATAAGTGCCGATTCCAGTAAATTTCTTGAAACATAATCATTAGATCTAGCAATTACCGAGGTATCACCCCAATTAATACAATGAGATTTTTCACTCAGATGGATAAACAGTGCATTTGAAGTCTGGGCTGTTCTAACTGAATACATATGCCGCTTAATCCGAACACATAAATTTTTACTAGACTGACCAACGTAAAACGATGGGCAATCCTTACAAGGAATTTTGTAAATGATGTTGTTATTTGTTACGGGACTATTCTTAATTAGCATATCTTTAATGGTATTGTTATAAGAGAACACTACATTAACATTAAACGATTTAAATATTGATTTTATGGTTTCAAATCCACGAAAATAAGGTAAGCTAAGTACATTTTTAGGCATTTATTTTTCACTAATAGCAACATTATAAAACTTTTTGTGAGCTTTTTGATAACATAAATCAATTAAATGAGGTGGGTAGCAGAGATCGTTTCCTATCTTTTTTATGTATTCTATTTCTTGGTCCAGATATTGTGGACTCGTGATACGCAAAGCGCGTAGGAACATAGAAGAACAAATTGAAATTTTAATATTAATACATGTATTAATACATCTAGGAAAGGGATGACATTGTTATTTTCAATTTCAACAGTGAATTTTATGGATGGTACTTATATATGGAATTTTTTGAGAGACAACACCTCCCTAATATCACACTTTAAATGGTACCGATATGTCGATGATATCTTAGTAGTCTTACCTGGTGGTATCGATGTAAATGATTTACTGTCTAAATTGAATAATTTAGTGCCATCCATAAAATTCACTGTTGAAATTGAAAATAACAATGTCATCCCTTTCCTAGATGTATTAATACATAGAGAATCTTTCCAATGCAAATTCAGTATTTATAGAAAACCCACAAATAATTTAACATATGTAATTTTATTCTGGCCACCAGCTTAATATTAAAATTCAATTTTTTTCTTCTATGTTCCTACGCACTTTGCGTAGCACGAGTCCACAATATCTGGACCAAGAAATAGAATACATAAAAAAGATAGGAAACGATCTCTGCTACCCACCTCATTTAATTGATTTATGTTATCAAAAAGCTCACAAAAAGTTTTATAATGTTGCTCTTAATGAAAAAGAAATGCCTAAAAATGTACTTAGCTACACCTTATTTTCGTGGATTTGAAACCATAAAATCAATATTTAAATCGTTTAATGTTAATGTAGTGTTCTCTTATAACAATACCATTAAAGATATGCTAATTAAGAATAGTCCTGTAACAAATAACAACATCATTTACAAAATTCCTTGTAAGGATTGCCCATCGTTTTACGTTGGTCAGTCTAGTAAAAATTTATGCGTTCGGATTAAGCAGCATATGTATTCAGTTAGAACAGCCCAGACTTCAAATGCACTGTTTATCCATCTGAGTGAAAAATCTCATTGTATTAATTGGGGTGATACTCGGGTAATTGCTAGATCTAATGATTATGTTTCAAGAAATTTACTGGAATCGGCAATTATACAAATCACTAATAAAAACAACCTAAATCTTAGTCTGGTAATGTACCATTTGGACCCATATATTTGTAAAGATGTTTATGAAGGACCTCAAAATAAATGAACAACTAATAAATTAGTCCACATGTATATAATTAGTATTTCTTGGTATCTCTCCTTCTCTCCTCTCTCTCTCTCTTCTCTTCTCTCTGGTTCGATATCTCTCTCGTTCTTTCTCTTGCTCGATATATATATATTTATATTTTCTTTCGTCTTTTCATTAATAATAATTTTTGTTGGGAAAATTTGTTGTGTAAAAATTCATGATATTAAATTGTATATGCTCCCGTAGGTCAAAATGTCCTGTTTTTCTGGAAGAATTCACTTTGTTTACTGTGGGTATCCTTCAAGGTGTGGCTAGCCCTCTGGCGATTCCTCCTTTCTTGTAGAGTGAAAATCGCCCCCTTATGGTAATCTGGTAGTGTCAGTTTGTATATTAAGCCTTCTTTTGGACTGTGTTGTTCTTTGTAAAACTCAGTTTGCCTCAGTAAAGGGTCCGAATAGAACCGAAAGGTTACTTGGCTAATCTCGCTTTTTTGATTTTTTCCTTCGTGGACAAAAAAAACTTTATTTATACATAGCATCACGTTTTTTATATACTTCGTGATCAAGTTAGTCTATATATATAATATATATATATATATAAATATATATATATATATATATATATAAATATATATGTTTATATATATATATAAAAAATATATATATATATTGTATATGTATGTATATATACCTACAGATATATATATATTTTTTTTTTTTTTATTTTTTTTTTTTTTATATATAAATATAAATATAAATATATATATATATATTCATATTATACCCTATATACCTATCTATATATATATATATATACATATATATAGATATAATAATATTATATATGTATTGTTATGAACGTTCTTTAAGAGACAATTAAATTATTGTCATTACTCTATTTTTTTAAAATTTTTTAAAACAGGTCCTCCGTTCAATAAATCAATTGCCAGTCCAGACAAAGATTTACTATACACAAGACTTCAGGTAACGAAACACTCAAAGGGGGAGACAAAAAAAGAAAATGTCTAAATTTTACACTTATTTATTCACAAATAAAATTCAAAGAAATGTCCTCGAAAACCTGCTTGAGGAACTAGAAAAATAAGCGCATCCAAGTATATACAATAATTGTCCTCACATACCTCAAACTCCTACCTAACTATTATACCACAGAGTAAGAGAGAAATGTCACAGTAGAAGAACGAAATCAACACTCACTCACGTGTACACGATAGGTGGAGAAAAAGCCAAGAAACTTAATACTAATAACTGACTTTTCCTTAACACTAATAATTTACAACAGCAACAAAATAATTAGGATACACCTTAGTTCATCCAATCGATACGTAATTAATTGTTCATCAAATCATATCAAAATTTCACTGAAACTGCTTCAGTCGAAGAAAACCGTCTACAAGGCTCTCGCGGGAGCCTCCACTTGATGCTTGGCAGCAACACTCAAAAACATTTATGAGTCCACTCACGTAAAGGGGAAAGTATATAAGGGCAAAAGGGGATGCTCACCCTTCTCCGGCCTCAGAAGGCCTCCTGACGATTCCCGGAGGATACAGCAGTGCACTCGTGGTCGTCGTCGATGCAAGGTCTGGGCCTTGGTCATACGGAGGCAAAAATAATGAAAGCCCACAGACAAACTCGCACAAGAGGGCACGGGACAAACCCTCACCACCAACAGCAGCCTGGCGTTTTTATAAAAGTGAAAGCGAGCGTCTCAAAGTCCTGTCCGTGGCCAGAAGGCAATGTTGCAGAAAAATGACGAAGAGTGCGGTATAAATGGGTGATGCTGAACCTCCCTTCGGGGAACCGTAACGATTAACCTTCCATGATGAAAACCTCTCCCACATTAAGTACGTTTGACAGCGTAAAACCATCAGGCGAAAGAGGCAATTACCGAAGACGATCCTCCACTCGTTGAAACATGAAAAGAGGGAAACGAGCGGATAAATAAAACTATAACAACAAAAACAAAACCCTTGAGGGGAGCGAAAAGAATCAACAAGCAGTTTCTCGAGACTTGAAAGACAAAAAAAAATTAACTTACGTTAAGAGAAACCAAAGAAATAATTTAAGATGATATTACAGGTTCCCCCTCAAAGGAAAAAAAAAATAATTCATTATTTTTTTTTTTAATTAAAGTTAAAAATTATTCCTCTCACAACTAGTCAAATTTAACGAACCAATTACATAAAAAGGTTAAAACATCAATAAAAATTATTTGTGTTAAGGAAACAACAATATTAAAGCTTAACTAAATATGCCTTTAAACGAACTCTGCTAACCTAAAAACAGTTTGCACAAAATATACGGAGTCCTAAAACAATAAAACATGGCCACTTGTTCCTAAACTCCATCAAATGACCTAGAAAGGACATCGGGTACAGTATTTGTATTACCAGCTATATGTTGTATAGACAACGGATACTCCTGCAAAAAGCAAAACTCCAGCGCAAAATACGCGATTTTTATCCTTAAAATTGATTCAAAAATATTAACGGATTATGATCCGTATAGACCTTAATGGGCTCAGCCAGAGGCTGACAAATAAACATCAAATGAATGATGGCCCTGACCAAACACAAGGCTTCCTTCTCAATAGTAGAGTATCGGCGTTCAGCAGGTAGTAGTTTCTTTGAAAAGAAAGCGACGGGATGCATGGTTCCATTGCAGTCCTCTTGAAGTAGGACGGCACCTATTCCTGTGTCACTTGCATCAGTGGATAAACAAAAAGGGAGAGAAAAATCAGGTGAACGTAAACAAAGAAAAGTATTTAAGGTAGATTTTAAACTTTCAAATGCCCTCTGACACTCGCTATTCCACAGAAATGTTACATTTTTCTTTAATAATCAAGTAAAGGGGAGTGGCGAGGTCAGAAAAAAATCTTTATAAACTTACGATAATACTCTACCATTCCTAAAAACCGTCTCACACCCCTTTCTTATTTTGAGGAACTGGGTGGAGACTGTAATCGCTTGCGAACCATTAGCGTTGTTTCGGGGGCGAGGCGACTTTACCCCAAACCAATTTTGTCATGCCCAAGATAGGTAACGTTTTGGCCTGAGCAAATTCGCTCTTTCTTAAATTGATGACTAGTCCAGCCCTCCGCAGTGCCTCAAACAAACGAAACCTCAATTCGTTTTAGGTGTGTATCCCAGTCATCACTGTATACCACGAGATCATCAATGTAAACAACACATCCCTCCAGACTGACTAGTTATAAAGTTCATCAGCCTTTGAAATGTGGCGGCTGCATTCTTCATTCCAAACGGCATGACTTTACATTCAAACAAACCGTCACCTGTAACAAAAGCGGAGATTTTCTTAGCCTCGGGTGTAAGACCTACCTGCCAATAACCTTTTAGTAAATCGAACTTACTAATATACTTGGCAGACCCAACTCTGTCAATGCAGTCTTCTACCCGAGGCAAAGGGAAGGAGTCTGTTTTAGTGGCGGCGTTCACCTTTCGATAGTCAAAGCAGAGGCGGTGCTCTCCGCCTTCTTTCTTAACCAAGAGACCACAGGCGAACTCCAAGGACTACAGCTTGGCTCGATGAGATCATGGTTAAGCATATAATACTTCCTACCTTGACTATCTCTCTTTTTGAGGGGGTTCAGCCTATAGGGGCACTGTTTAAATAGGCTGAGCCTCCCAAACATCGACATCATGTTGTAGGATATTTGTCCTACCTGGTGTGTCCTGAAAAAGATCTTTGTAGTCATTAATTAATTTCATTAAAGATTTTGCCTTACCAACGTCCAGGTGCTGAAATTTAATGTTTAGATTATTTAAAATATCAGAGTTACTCTTCAACCCATTCGGACTTACTGGCAATTTGTCACTCAAAAATGGTTCTACTTCTACATCTACGACACTCACTGGTTCAACAATTACATCATTACCTCTACAAATATAAGGTTTAATCATATTTATATGACATATACGAGACTTCCGTCTCTTATCCGGCGTTTCAATTAGATAATTTACATAATTTATTTTCTTAAGTATCTTCCACGGACCTGAAAATTGGGCTTTTAGAGGATTTCCAGGTATAGGAAGCAACACCAGCACTTGGTCACCAACATTAAAGCTCCTTATACGAGTACCTACATCATAGTTATACTTCATGGATGCTTGGGCTTCAGCCAGGTGTTCCTGAGCAAAAGTCCGAGCTCGATGCAACTTTTCCTGTAAAGTGGAGACATAATCTAAAACATTAACATCAGGACTATCTCCCTCCCAATGTTCCCTTACCACATCCAGCGGACCCCTGACACAATGGCCAAATATCAATTGAAATGGAGAAAAACCAACAGACTCATTAGGAATTGACCGTATTAGCAAACAGTGGAATACGGCAACTCTTTATCCCAGTCATTACCTGTCTCAAAACAGAATTTCTTTAGTACTGATTTAAGAGTCTGATGAAATCTCTCCACCTGACCCTGGCTTTCTGGATGATAAGGTGAAGAGGTTATATGATTTATAATCCCCGGGCGTCGTTCGGTCATTCGCTTTTTGAAATATTTACTAGTAAAGTTTGTTCCACAGTCACTTCTGTTACCACTTTCGGAAATCCAAACCCTCGGTGAAAAATCCAAACCAGACAATCAACAACTTTTCCTCCGCCCGAATTACTCCTCAGGGGAGCGGAGGCCCTCAGGGAAAGCGGGACATCCTATTCGACTATAGTAAAAAAATGTATTCATTCCCACCGCGCGTCCGCGGCAAAGGGCCCACTACATCTATCGAATCACTTCCCCAACGAATGGCTCCCCGACTGCCGGGATGGGAATAAGAGGAGCCTTTGGTACCTTCTGATTGGGTTTTCCAACAAGTTGACAAACTCTACACGATAACACATGACTCTTGACATCCTTGCGCATCCCTGGCCAATAAAAAAAGATTCAGCTAATTTCTGAAAAGTCTTTCTTACACCAAAATGACCAGATAAATTATTTTCGTGCGCCAGGAACAAAAGTTTATCACGATACTCACTAGGGACCAACAATTGTCTCCTGACCTCTACCTGTTCCGCAGGTGCATCCGCCGACCTGCTAAAAACGTCTAGATCAAACCTCCCTCCTTGACGATGACAGGTTTCGTCAAATTCTCGGGAATACCAAGGTTATATTCAGTAAATTCTTTCACCTTGTTCCTTTTTTTTTTTGAAAGTTTTCACGTCCCAATTAATATTCCTCAAATTATTAACGTCTATTACTGCTACTACAACTACTATCTCTACTACTACTAACTACTACTACGACGTCATACAGTCTGTCACCTGTCTGTCAACTACTTCTAAATCAAGATCGACATCTTCGAGATCAACGTCTCGTGACTTTGAACGGGTCACGACCGAGATAGGCTCACCCGATACGCCCACAATTGTCAAAATAGGTAATAATAAATGATCATTATCAGAGGCCAAATCATTTCCTAATAAAAGGTGAATACCAGGAACTGGTAACCTGCTAACTACCGCAAGTTTAGCCAACCCAGAAAAATATTTACATTCAACATACATGTCCTCTAGAGGGTAAGAGGAAACAGAGTTAGGAAAACCTCCAAGCACAACAAACTCATTATTAGCAAATATAAATTTCTCTGGAAGCGCAGTTTTCAAAATGAGCGATTGTGCGGCACCAGTATCTCTCAAAATTTTAACACCTCGTGCGAAACGCTTGTCACAATCAGAATATACTATCCGTCCGAAATATATTTGTGAAATTTTAGTCATTTATCATTTTCGTTTACTACCATTTGCCTTTCGTTATTCTCAGTAACTACTCCTATAGGACTTTGATTGTTTTCCAACTGCCTCTTATACGAAAGAACAATTTGCCTTTGAATGCCCAGGCCTGTTACAATAATAACACCTTATATTATTATATTGAGAATTTTGTCTCTCATAGTTCCTACCACTATCATTAGGTCGGTAGCTATTCACAAACTTTGTGATTTCACACTGCCTTTATTATTACCATCACCATTACCTTTTTTATTGTTATTATTACTATTATTCCTATGACCTCAATAGACCCTCCTTCCGGACGACTGTCCAAATTTCATCCGAGGTTGAAGGAACTTCCTCTGGCTATCATTATTACCTAAAGGTTTCCTCATTATGGGTGAGAGCGTACTCATCAGAGGAGACGGCGAGCTCCTGTACCGAATCTATTTTCAGCTCTCCAAATGGATACGCATCTCCCGAGAAATATTTATAAACTCCTCTGCCAAAACAAGCTCCCTCAATTTAGCAAAGTCATCCACCTCTTTTGACTTCAGCCAATCATCCAGAAATTGGGTCTTTTTTCCTGGCAAACTCGACGTATGTCTCCGCCGTGTCCTTTCTTTAAATTTCTAAATTTTTGCCGATAAGCCTCTGGCACCAGATCATAGGCTTTCAAAAATGATAGACTTAACACTATCATAATCGGATGCCAGAGTCTCATCCAAAGTGTTGTAAACTCTCTTTGGGCCTTCCAACAAAACAATGCACTGAATCAACGTTGTCCACATATCGAGTGGCCACTCAATTTTTAATTTCTTCGCTATACCGCTCAAAAGCAATGAAAAATTCATTTACGTCATCCTCCGAAAATTGAGGCACGAGTTTCAAAGCAGTAAACATATTGAATTTACCCTCATCACGAGACATATTAGTCTGGTTATATTTCTACCTTGTTTAAGAATTATTTGTAAATTTAACACCTCGATTTCATGGGCACGTTCTTTATCCCGTTCATCGGCCTTGAGCTGTAAAGCTTTCAAGTCTAACTCACGAATACGAGCTTTTTCCGTAATAGTTCTAATGACCGTCCTTGGTCACCACCAGACTCATCAATATCATCCCTAAATTTAATGCTCCCAAGCTGTCGGGTTCACTTTCTTTTATATGATCCTTTCATTTTCTTTATACTCCTTAGCAGCCCTAATCACCTGAAATAACAAATGTCCTTTTTTCTTTACCTCTGTGGCCCAAACCTAAATTTAGGAACTCCGATAATGTACAACTGATCCTTTCTAAGCTCAAACAAGTTCCTCTCCAGTTAGGATCAGCTAAAAACATGACTACGAAGTTTATTCCTCATCCTCAAAATAATACATTTTAACTAACTTCAAAACTAGGGATCTGCCTACCAACCTAAATCAGTTCAATGGCTTTCACACCTCCCCGAGTGTCCGTAACCAAAGCCTGTGTTGCTGAACAGAGGATCCTATCACGGTCGCCAAATTTGTTATGAACTTTCTTTAAGAGACAATAAATTATTGTCATTACTCTATTTTTAAAAACAGGTCCTCCGTTCAATAAATCAATTGCCAGTCCAGACAAAGATTTACTATACACAAGACTTCAGGTAACGAAACACTCAAAGGGGGAGGGAGACAAAAAAAAAGAAAATGTCTAAATTTACACTTATTTATCACAAATAAAAATTCAAAGAAAATGTCTCGAAAACCTGCTTGAGGAACTAGAAAAATAAGCATCCAAGCATATACAATAATTGTCCTCACATACCTCAAACTCCTACCTAACTATTATACCACAGAGTAAGAGAGAAAATGTCACAGTAGAAGAACGAAATCAACACTCACTCACGTGTACACGATAGGTGGAGAAAAAGCCAAGAAACTTAATACTAATAACTGACTTTTCCTTAACACTTAATAATTTACAACAGCACAAAATAATTAGGCTACACCTTAGTTCATCCAATCGATACGTAATTAATTGTTCATCAAATCATATCAAAATTCACTGAAACTGCTTCAGTCGAAGAAAAACCGTCTACAAGGCTCTCGCGGGAGCCTCCACTTGATGCTTGGCAGCAACACTCAAAAACATTTATGATCCACTCACGTAAAGGGGAAAGTATAATAAGGGCAAAAGGGGATGCTCACCCTTCTCCGGCCTCAGAAGGCCTCCTGACGATTCCCGGAGGATACAGCAGTGCATCGTGGTCGTCGTCGATGCAAGGTCTGGGCCTTGGTCATACGGAGGCAAAAATAATGAAAGCCCACAGACAAAACTCGCACAAGAGGGCACGGGACAAACCCTCACCACCAACAGCAGCCTGGCGTTTTATAAAAGTGAAAGCGAGCGTCTCAAAGTCCTGTCCGTGGCCAGAAGGCAATGTTGCAGAAAAAATGACGAAGAGTGCGGTATAAATGGGGTGATGCTGAACCTCCCTTCGGGGAACCGTAACGATTAACCTTCCATGATGAAAACCTCTCCCACATTAAGTACGTTTGACAGCGTAAAACCATCAGGCGAAAGAGGCAATTACCGAAGAGAACGATCCTCCACTCGTTTGAAACATGAAAGAGGGAAACGACGCGGATAAATAAAAACTATAACAACAAAAACAAAACTTGAGGGGAGCGAAAACAAAGAATCAACAAGCAGTTTCTCGAGACTTGAAAGACAAAAAAAAAACTTAACTTACGTTAAGAGAAACCAAAGAAATAATTTAAGATGATATTACAGTATATATATATATATAGATATATATATATATCTATATATATATGAATGTATATATATATATATATACATATATTTTTATTTATTTATATATATACATATAAATAAATAAATAAATAAATAAATAAATATATATATATATATATATATAGATATATATATATATATATATATATATATATATATATATATATATATATACACACACTCACACACACACACACACACACACACTATATATATATATATATATATATATATATATATATATATATATATATATATAAATATCCTTTCATGGTTTTAGAAAGTAATAATCTTTGATTTAAGATATGTATTTAAGGGTACAAACGTATATTCGAGTCTGATTATTCTCGTGTAAATTATCGAGTATTATGTCGTGTTGAACTCAATGACGTGTAAAAAAAAAAATATCCACTGGGATTCTGGGCCATTTTGTTTTGTTATTGAGGTGAGCGATCATTTTTTATTCAATTTTTTTATTAAGTTTTTGTTAGCGCGTACACAGAAATTGCGCAGGTATATAAATACGACTAGTGGCACATACATATACGTATTTTCCTACATGCACACGTAAATTGAGAGAGAGAGAGAGAGAGAGAGAGAGAGAGAGAGAGAGAGAGAGAGTACAGGCGAGCAAACTGAGAATGCGGCAGGTTTATAAATACACAGTGGTACATTCCTGTACTCATACAAGAGAGAGAGACCTTACCTTACCTTACAGACCTTACATCTTGTTCGGGTTGCCCCAGGTCCCTCAGTGTGAGGCACCTCTAATGTCTACCAGAGAGTTGCTAGTACATCTTCCGGTATATTTGCATCTTCCAATCTTGGATGGTCTGGGATGCAGTTTAGATATTTGTCGAGCTTATTCTTACATCTACGCTCACTCCTGATATATTCCTCAGATGAGCTGGCAACGCATTGAATAGACGCTGCATTATCGATGCTGGTGCGTAGTGGATTAATGTCCTGTGTGCTTTCCTTATTTTTCCTGGTATAGTTTTGGGCACTATTAATCTACCTCTGCTTGCTCTTTCTGATATTTTTAGTTCCATGATATTTTCTGCTATTCCTTCTATCTGTTTCCATGCCTGAATTATCATGTAGCGTTCTCTTCTCCTTTCTAGACTATATAATTTAAGAATTGTAGTCTTCCCAGTAGTCAAGGTCTTTAACTTCTTCTATTCTAGCTGTAAAGGACCTTTTGTACACTCTCTATTTGTGCAATATCCTTTTGATAGTGTGGGGTACCATATCATATTGCAATATTCAAGTGGACTACGAAAGTATGTTTTATAAAGCATAATCATGTGTTCAGCTTTTCTTGTTTTGAAGTGCCGTAACAACATTCCCATTTTTGCTTTACATTTTGCCAACAGAGTTGCTATTTGATCACTGCATAACATGTTCCTATTCATCATCACACCAAGGTCTTTAACTGCTTCCTTATTTGTGATTGTCTCATTATTAGGTCCCTTATATGCATATAGCTTTCTTTCTCTGTCTCCATAATTTATAGATTCAAATTTATCAGAGTTAAATACCATCCTATTTACCTCTGCCCAATCAAATACTTTGTTAAGGTCTCTTTGTAGAGCGTTCCTATCTTCATCACAAGTAATTTATCTACTTATTCTTGTGTCATCTGCGAAACTACTCACTACCGAATCCTTAACATTATTGTCTATGTCTTCAATCATAATAACAAACAGTATTGCAGCTAACACCGTACCTTGCGGCACACCGGATATTACCTTGGCTTCATCCGATTTCTCGTCGTTTGCAATAACTATCTGTTTTCTGTTGTGTAAAAATTCTTTTAACCATCTTCCTACTTTATCCACGATATTGTGTTTTCTAATTTTCTTGCTATATATTATGGTTCTACTT
Source organism: Macrobrachium nipponense (assembly GCF_015104395.2). NCBI lineage: Eukaryota > Metazoa > Arthropoda > Malacostraca > Decapoda > Palaemonidae > Macrobrachium > Macrobrachium nipponense. The sequence continues at coordinate 44,154,406 of NC_087217.1, read as the reverse complement.
TATCAAAAGCTTTTGCAAAGTCTAAATAAACCACATCTGTTTCATTTTCCGCTTTTCATATTTTGAATATGTTCTCACGGTGGACTAACAGTTGGGTTTGTGACTTTTTCCGGGTACGAAACCATGTTGTCCTTTATAAACAAATTATTTTTTATAAATGTTTCATAATATTTTTCTTCATACCTTTCATACACTTTCATAATATGTGATGTTAGACTCACAGGCCTATAATTACTTGCCTCTAGTCTTGATCCACTTTTGAAAGTAGGGGTAATATATGCTAATTGTGCTCATCATAAATCTTGCCGTATCTACACTTTGTCTTAATAATATTGCAAGTGGCTTTGCGATAGAATGAACTACTTTCTTTAACAAAATAGCAGGAATTCCATCAGGCCCTGCAGCAGCTCCATTTTTAATTTCATTAATAGCCTGCACAATATCAGCTTCATTAATATCTATGTCAGCTAAATATTCACTATTTTCATCCTTACTTCTATATCATTATCTTCATTATCTATTCTAGGGTGAATTCTCTCTTATATCGTTCTGCCAGTATGTTGCAAATTTCCTTTTTTTCATTCGTTAATCTCCCTTCAATTCTTAGAGGGCCTATTTCTATTCTTCTTTTATCATCTTCTTCGCATATGAGTATAATAGTTTGGGATTTTTGCTTGATATTTAATAGGGTTTTTTCTTCCAAGTCCCGTTTTTCATTTTCTTTTGATTGTATAATCTTTTGTTCTGCATTTTCTATCTTACTTTTTAGTTCTATAACTTTCCATGCATTTTTTTTTTTGCTAGACCTTTTTTCCACTTTCTGATTTCTGGAACAAGATCCTTCTGTCTCTTGGTATGCATGACTGATGTTTACTTTTCTTCTTCGGTATATATTTATCCACTATTTTCTCTAATATATAATATCTCCGTATTACCTTTATGTCATCACTTACGAAAATATTATCCAATCTTGTTTAATTCTTCATTTATTTCTGACCATTTTATATTTTTACTGTAGAAGTTGTATTTTCCATATCTCCCACCCACTTTTTCATTTCTTGCTTATCTCTGTTTTCACTTTGCTTTGGAATGGACTGTTAATTCTATGACATTATGGTCTGAAATACGCATTATAAACTATTATTTCTTTAACATAATTCATCTCGTTCACAAATACTAGGTATAAAGTATTTTCCTTTCTTGTTGGCAGGTGATTTATTTGTTGAATGTTGTATTCTAGTAGCATATCTAATAGCTTTTCGAATTGCCTCTATCTTCTGCACTACTATTACTCTGTTTTTTATATGTATAAGTACATCCACAATCTCCTATTCGTTCTTTCCAGTCTACGAAAGGAAAGTTGAAGTCTCCAGATAGGAGAATAGTCCAGTCCTTGTGATTTCTACATATATCATCCAATTTTTCTATTATTAAGTCAAACTCTTTAGTATTAGGAGGTGCTATATATTACTATGTTCATTAATTTTTCAGATCAAATCTACCGCTATTAGTTCACATTCTGAGTTACTATATTTCTCATATATTTTTCCTTGTTTTTTGTCTTTCCCATATATTGCGGTTCCCCCTTGATTCCTATTTTTTCTATCTGATCTATAAGTTTGAAACCCTTTTATTTGATCATCATTCCCAGTCTCTTGGGAATACCAGGTTTGACTTATATTCATTATATCTATTTTCTTTCCAATTTGGGTTAGTTCTTCTAAGTACTCTATTTTTCTTTTTGAGTTACTCGTAACTAACCCTGCGTATCATCACTATGATGGTTGCGTAGTTTTCTCCTTCATTTAATATTGGTAATAATAAGGATTTTCCCATGTCTCTTTCCTGTTCTGGTATGTTGTTCTTTTTTTCATTTCCAGAAATTCTGACATTAAAAAATCCAACTTTTCCATAATATTTGTTCTTCCTTCATCATAATTATTCATTTTGTGTCTGAATCTGCAATTTTCTCCATATCTGCAATATCCCCTTGCATAATAAAAACAGTTATTATCTCTTGAGTAGAATCTTGGAGCTAATGCATTGAAATTTTTTGCTGGCACCTCTGCATATCTCGTTGATGGCTTGCTTTTTTCTTTTACCTGATATTCTTCATTCCTCTCTTTATTTATTTGTTTCTTATTTTGGATATTTTATTGCTTGATTGGTTATTTATTTGATTATTTTTCATGGCTACAGGGTGCATATATTTACATTTTTTGTCGAACTTACATCCTTTTCCTTCTTTTAGAGAGAGAGAGAGAGAGAGAGAGAGAGAGAGAGAGAGAGAGAGAGAGAGAGAGAGAGAGAGAAACCATGGGTACAAGTTGCGAATATTTTCGTTCCTGTCGTATATTTTAGTTCAGTAATTCTGCCTGATCGCGAGGATCAGTTCGAAACTTTATCGGAAAAAGTTTCAATGAAAAGTAAGAAAAAAGTCCAAAACCTTTTTATTTTTATTTCCGTCTACAGTTGGTACGGAAAGCTTTGTTCAAATACAAAACATGAGAAAAAATGCTGTACCATACCGTAGAGAGAGAGAGAGAGAGAGAGAGAGAGAGAGAGAGAGAGAGAGAGAGAGAGAGAGAGTTATATATATGTGCGTACACAGAAATAGGGTAGGTATATAATTACGACCAGTGGTACATATACGTATTTTCCTACAAGCACGCGTACATTGAGAGAGAGAGAGAGAGAGAGAGAGAGAGAGAGAGAGAGAGAGAGAGAGAGAGAGAAACTCTAAGGTACTTGAAAGTAAGAGAAAAATAGAGAATTATCGAATAATAGATTAATAATTTTTGCTGCATTTTATAGTTTTGATAAATTGTAAAATGAAAAAATTCATGAGAATGAATTATGAAAGATAAATATGACATCCAAAGGAAAATAAGAAAAATAATTACCATATTATTTAAAAAAAAAAAATGATAAAAAATAAACTCATTCCGTATTTTGATTACATAATCATACGTTGCATTTTGACAGTCTTAAGTCGTTAATTCAAGTGTACATAGAATACTTTGTTGCTTTGTCGACGTCTATTTTACAAAGCTTACATCTATGTACACGTGACTTCGACAGACTACATAGTAACCTATGCACACATACATCATCAGTTTACATAGTAACCTATGTACACGTATAGTCGACTGATTACATAGTAGCCTATGTACACGTATAGTCGACAGACTGCATAGTAACCTATGTACACTTACGTCAACAGAGCAGCATAGTAATCTATGTACACGTAACGTTTACAGAACAACATAGTAACCTATATGTACACATACATCGACAAATTACATAATAACCTATGTACACGTAACGTCGACAGATACATAGTAACCTATGGACACGTAACTTTGACAGAGCAGCTTAGTAATCAGCGTAATAATGACGTCAGAAGGCAACATCTCATGAATGACACTCGAATTTTGAATGGGTCTCTTTGTTTACTTAAAGCGTAGCACCGTCATCCTTATTCATTCAAGATAGGCAGATCTTTCCGTTTAGCCGAACAAACACTGTCTTGTCCTTCGTTGTAATGAGAAACACGACTGTTTGTGTGGCTCTCATCTCGTATTCATTTCGAATGTGCTGTTGTCGTTATGGAGAGAGAGAGAGAGAGAGAGAGAGAGAGAAGGAGGTTACCGATGAGATTGAATTATACAAAACTGTTCTGGAGGTTTGGGCGTAATTGTGTGTACCTTTGGAAATTGCCCCAATGGGAAGGATTCCAGACAGACAGACAGACAGACAGACTGATAAACAGACAGACAGACAGAGTCTCTTTGTCTCTGTAGAGACCCCAGCCACCTTGGGAATTCTAAGCATTTCGTTTCAATATTTGTATATGAATATTCTAATGTAGGGATCCTCTTCCTCCTCCTCCTACTCCTCCTCCTAGTGACAACAAAAACACAGCAGGTATAGAAACAGTGACAACAAAAGAGGACAGCTGTTCTGGAAACAGGGATAACAAAAACACAGCGGTTTATAAACAATGACACCAAAAACAAGTCACTTGAATAATTATGAGTGACAACAAAAAACAGGTTATAGAAACAATGTCAATAAAAACACACAAGTTGTAGAAACAGTGACAACAAAAACACAGGTTATAGAAACAATGACAACAACAAAATTACTTGTAGAGACAATGACAACAAAAACACAGGTTATATAAACAATGACAACGAAAAAATTACTTGTAGAAACAATGACAATAAAACACGCAAGTTGAAGAAACAGTGACAACAAAAACACAGGTTATACAAACAATGACGACAAAAACACAGGTTATAGAAACAATAACAACAACAAAAATCACTTGTAGAAACAATTACAACAAAAACAAATCACTTACAGAAACAATGTCCACAAAAAACAAATTACTTACAGAAACTGACAACAAAAACAAATCACTTACAGAAACAATTACACCAAAAACAAATCACTTATAGAAACAATTACACCAAAAACATCTCTTACAGAAACAAAACAACAGCACAGTATCAGAGAAACAACCACAAAACACCTGTAACCGAATGGACACAAAATAACAGATAATCCTGTGCTATTATACAAACAACGACAGATACCTACACGGACAACCTCGGTATCATAGTTGCTACTGCCAAAAAAGTTGTGCCATCAACAACCGAAAAAGGTCATTAATGACCATACGCCCACAAACAGCTGGGAGTCAACAGCTGTTATTTTTTTTACACCTTTTTAAACAGGTGTTACAGAATCCTCCTTGTACAGGTGCAAAGGCAGTGTGTTGTGTTTTTAATGAGTGTTTTTCGTTTCGTGATCTCTTTGTATTTATTTAGCAGTGGGTAGGTTTATTATTATTATTATTATTATTATTATTATTATTATTATTATTATTATTATTATTATGAAAGAGCATTACCAAACACAGATGTTAAGAACATTCATTATTAAAGGAAAATTACTTTTCTGATAGCAAATGATAAAAGGCATTATTAGATTGAATTTAGAATACAAACATGCAGCATATATATATATAATATTATATATATATATATATATGATATATATATATATATATATATATATAATGTTATATATATATATATAATATATATATATATGTGTGTGTGTGTGTGTGTGTGTGTGTGTATAGACTACATTACATAGATAAATACTAATACATATATGTATAATGAATAATATATATGTGTATGCATATATATACATATATATGTATATGTTTATATTTTATTAATATATATATATATATATATATTTATCTTAAAGGCACGTAGTGAATTGTTAATATCAGATCTTTCTGGTTAGACACAGGTCAGTTAGAGACAAGCGCTGGATTTCTTGTAGATGCTGAAATGAAAAACAGCCAGGAAAGATGACCAATGTACTTTGAGATCGATGACGCCTCGAAGATCACATGCTTTGGGCATGGGACACCCGTGTTTGCTGGGTGCAACACAGGGCGTGTCTGCGTGTGTGTTCGTAACGAACAGTATATGACTTTTGTTATGGGGAATAAGTGCTAAGAGGAAGTACTCACTGATTGCTTGTGACAGTGTGGAGCACGCCTGGAAGAGGTGTTGCGAGGTGTTGCAGACCCATCGAATAAGATTCAAGGTCACCATATAGAAAAATGGATTCTCTAAGACTTTTATTGACTTATTGAAATGTTATGTTTAGTCGGGCATGATGAGATAAGAGGGGGTGCTTACCTAAATATGATTTGGAGAGGAAACGATAGTTAAACAGGTTTTTTGGGTCAGAAATAATTAATTTTATTCCATTTTATTAATTGATTTTGTTCCATTTTAATGTTAGCTAATTTGGGAAATAAAAAATATATTTTTCTAATTACGGGAGCTTATTTGCCTAGTTTGCTTTTCAGCTAACTCCCCAGAGAGATTCTGCAACAGATCGAGGATAGGTGTAGTTGCCTGTTAGCAGTTTGTTTCATTTTGTTTTAAACGAGTATCATTTGGTCTTAAAAACCCATTTTAGGTATATATATATATATATATATATATATATATAGATTATATTATATATATATATATATATATATATATATATATATCTATATCTAGATGTATATTATATATTATATATTATATATATATATATATATATAGATTATTATATTATATATATATATATATATATATATATATATATATACTATCTATATATATCTATATCTATCTATATCTATATATATATATATATATATATATATATATTTATATATATCTATATATATATATATATCTATACTATATTAATCTATATCTATATATATATAGATATATATATATATATATATATATATATATATATATATAATAATATATAATATATAATATGGAATAACTTGATCACGAAGTATATAAAACGTGATGTTATGTATAAATAAAGGTTTTTTGCCACGAAGGAAAAAAATGGAAAAGCGAGATAGCAAAGTACTTTCGGTCCTGTTCGGACCCTTTACAGAGGCAAAGGGTCCGAACAGGACCGAAAGTACTTGGCTATCTCGCTTTTCCATTTTTCCTTCGTGGCAAAAAAACCTTTATATATATATATAAATATATATATATATATCGTATATATTATATATATATATCCATACATACATAAACATACATACAGAAATATATGTATACATGTATAAGCTAGCTGTCATATCAAACAGTCAGCTAAGTGGCACAAAGGAAACTCTGGTATTTGTATGTCAGCTTTCTGTCAAGGATTACTGTCCAAGGAAAGATTATTGTGGAATAGGCGCCAATATTGGCTGTGCACTTTCTGTCTGTCTGTCTGTCGCTTTACGAGTCTTGTTCATTCGTTAACAAGACGCCTGTCTGTCTCTTTAGGAGAGAGAGAGAGAGAGAGAGAGAGAGAGAGAGAGAGAGAGAGAGGGAACGGGAACACTTTTTCAGCTCTACAACAGAGGCATTTAAAGCGATGGAGAGAGAGAGAGAGAGAGAGAGAGAGAGAGAGAGAGAGAATACTTTTTCAGTCTATTCCAAGAGAGAGAGAGAGAGAGAGAGAGAGTAATTTTACATCTTCGAAGTGATGGACACTATTCCAAGAGATGCATTGAGAGAAAGAGAGAAGAGAGAGAGAGAGAGAGGAGAGAGAGAGAGAGAGAGAGATCCGATTGAAAAATTTTTTTTTTTTTTCAATTCTGAAAGAAAATTGGGTTGTTACAGAATGATTACCGTTGACGCCCGATTTCCAAATGAAGCGAGATCCGGGCTTCAATTTAGCTGAAATCTCCATGTTATTGGATTGTCCCTGTTTATTAGAGCGTGTGGGGTGGGGGTGGGGGGGGGGCGAGGAGGAGGTTCAAATTTAAAATAAGAATATTCATATCGGATCCTGTTTGATTCGACTGTTCCACGTAGGTATACCAGTGACTTAATCTCTTCTCTCTCTCTCTCTCTCTCTCTCTCTCTCTCTAGAACAGACGCTATTTCTCTCTTTCTCTCTCTCTCTACTCTCTCTCTCTAGAACAGACGCTATTTTTTTCTCTCTAGAACAGACGCTATTTTTTTTTCTCTCTAGAATAGACGCTATTTCTCTCTCTCTCTCTCCTCTCTCTCTCTCTCTCTCTCTTTATATATATATATACATATATAGAACAAACGCTATTTTCTCTCTCTCTCTCTCTCTCTCTCTCTGAACAAACGCTATTTTTTTTCTCTCACTAGAACAGACGCTATTTTTTTTCTCACTAGAACAGACGCTATTTTTTTTTCTCTCTCTAGAACAGGCGCTATTTTTTTCTCTCTCTCTAGAACAGACGCTATTTTTTTTCTCTCTCTAGAACAGACGCTATCTCTCTCTAGAACAGACGCTATTTTTTCTCTCTCTCTAGAACAGACGCTATTTTTTTCTCTCTCTAGAACAGACGCTATTTTTTTCTCTCTCTAGAACAGACGCTATTTTTTTTCTCTCTCTCTTTAGAACAGACGCTATTTTCTCTCTCTCTCTCTCTCTCTCTCTCTGTCTCTCTCATAGAAAACAGACGCTTTTTTTTCTTATTTTTTTCTTCTACTAGTAACAGACCCCGCTATTTTTTTTTCTCTCTCTCTAGAACAGGACGCTATTTTTTTCTGCTCTCTCTAGAAATAGTACGCCTATTTTTTCTCTCTCTCTAGAACAGACGCTATTTTTTTTCTCTCTCTCTAGAACAGACGCTATTTTTTTCTCTCTCTAGAACAGACGCTATTTTTTTCTCTCTCTCTAGAACAGACGCTATTTTTTTCTCTCTCTAGAACAGACGCTATTTTTTTCTTCTCTCTCTAGAACAGACGCTATTTTTTTCTCTCTCTCTAGAAACAGAAAAGCTAATTTTTTCTTTTCGTCCTCGCGAGAAACAAAACGCCCTTAAAAATTTTTTTTCTCTCTAAAACAAAGACGCGATTTTTTTAATTTTTTTCTTCTCTAAAGAACAGGACGCTATTTTTTTTCTCTTCTCTCTAGAAAAGACGAATTTTTTTCTCTCTTCTAGGAACAGACCGCTATTTTTTTGGTTCTCTTCTCTAGAACATTACGCTAAATTTTGCTCTCTTTTCGCTTCTAGAACAGCCGCTGATTTTTTGTTCGCTCCTCTAGAAAACAGCGCTATTTTTTTTCTCTCTCTCTAGAACAGACGCTATTTTTTTTCTCTCTAAAACAGACGCTATTTTTTTCTCTCTCTCTAGAAACACCGCTATTTTTTTCTCTACTCTCTAGAACAGACGGCTATTTTTTATTTCTCTCTAGAACAGACGCATTTTTTCTCTCCCTAGAAACAGAACGCTTATTTTTCCTTTTTTCTCTTCTAGAACAGACGCAATTTTTTCCTCTCAGAAAAGACGGGCTATTTTTTTCTTAGAACAGACGCGATTTTTCTCTACTTTTTTTCTCCTAAAGAACAGACGCTATTTTTTCTCTCTTTAAAAACAGACGCATTTTTTTTCTCTCCTCAGAACAGACGCTATTTTTTTCTCTCTCTACAACAGACGCTATTTTTTTCTCCCTCTAGAACAGGACGCCTTTATTTTTCTTTACCACATATTTTTCTCTCTCTCTCTACCTCTTTTCTCTCTCTCTCTTCTCCCCTCTAGAACAGACGCTATTTTTTTCTCTCTAGAACAGACGCTATGTTTTTTCTCTCTCTCTAGAACAGACGATATTTTTTTCTGTCTCTATAGAACAGACGCTATTTTTTTTCTCTCTCTAGAACAGATGCTATTTTTTTTCTTCTCTCTAGAAACAGGGCGCTATTTTTTTCTCTCTCTAGAAACAAGATGTATTTTTTCTCTCTCTCAGAACAGACTATTTTTTTTCTCTCTAGAACAGACGCTATTTTTTCTCTCTCTAGACAGACGCTATTTTTTTCTCTCTCTGAAACAGACTATTTTTTTCTCTCTCTCAGAAACAGACGCATATTTTTTTCCCCTAACAGGACGCTATTTTTTTTCTCTCTCTAGAACAGACGCTATTTTTTCTCTCTCTCTAGAACAGACGCTATTTTTTTTCTCTCTAGAACAGACGCTATTTTTTTTCCTCTCTCTAGAACAGACGCTATTTTTTTTCTCTCTCTAGAACAGACGCTATTTTTTTCTCTCTCTAGAACAGACGCTATTTTTTTTTCTCCTTAGAACAGACTTTCTATTTTTTTCTCTCTCTAGAACAGACGCTATTTTTTTCTCTCTCTAGAACAGACGCTATTTTTTCTCTCTCTAGAACAGACGCTATTTTTTTTTTTCTCTCTAGAACAAACGCTATTTTTTTCTCTCTCTCTAGAACAGACGCTATTTTTTTCTCTCTATAGAAACAGATACTCTCTCTCTCTTTAGAACAGACGCTATTTTTTTTTTTTTTCTCCTCTAAATAAACAGACGCTATTTTTTTTCTCTCTCTCTAGAACAGACGCTATTTTTTTCTCTCTCTCTAGAACAGACTCTATTTTTTTTTCTCTCTCTAGAACAGACGCTATTTTTTTCTCTCTCTCTAGAACAGACGCTATTTTTTTTCTCTCTAGAACAGACGCTATTTTTTTCTCTCTCTAGAACAGCGCTATTTTTTTCCCTCTCAGACGCTATTTTTTTTTCTCTCTCAGAACGCTATTTTTTTTTCTCTTAGAACAGACGCTTTTTTTCCATCTCTGAAACGACGCTAATTTTTCTCTCTCTAGAACAGACGCTATTTTTTTTCTCTCTCTAGAACAGACGCTATTTTTTTTCTCTTCTATTTTTTTTCATAGAAACAGAAGCTATTTTTTTCTCTCTCTCTAGAACAGACGCTATTTTTTTTCTCTCTAAAAACAGACGCTATTTTTTTTTCTTTCTCAGAACGCTATTTTCTCTTTCTCTAAAACAGACGTATTTTTTTTCTCTTCCAGAACAGACGCATTTTTTTTCTCTCTCTCTCTCTAGAACAGGAACTCTATTTTTTTCTCTCTCTAGACAGACGCTACTTTTTTTCTCTCTCTAGAACAGACGCTATCTCTCTCTCTCTAGAACAGACGGATTTTTTTCTTTTTTTTCTCTCTCTAGAAAACAAGACGCTATTTTTTTTCTCTCTAAACAGAAACGTATTTTTATTTTTTCTTCTCTCTCTAGAACGCTATTTTTTTTCTCTCCTCTGAACAGGACCTTTTTTTTTTTTCTCTCTCTAGAACAGACGTTACCTCTCTCTTTAGAACGGACGCTTTTTTTATTTTCTCTCTCTTCTGACACAGACGCTTATTTTTTTCTCTCTCTAGAACATCGCTAATTTTTTTCTCTCTCTAGAACCAGGACGCTATTTTTTTCTCTCTCTAGAACAGACCTATTTCTCCTCTCTCTCTCTATTCTCTCTCTCTCTCTCTCTTCTAAACAGTAGCATTTTTTTCTCTCTCAGAACAGGACGCTAGGTTTTTTTCTCTCTCTCTAGAACAGACGATATTTTTTTTCCTCGTCTCTATAGAACAGACTCTATTTTATCTCTCTCTCTAAACAGAATGCTATTTTTTTTTCTCTCGTCTCTAGAACAGACCTATTTTTTTCTCTCTCTAGCACAGACGCTTTTTTTATTTTTTTCCCTCTTCTCTCTAGAAACCAGACGTTATTTTTTTTTCTCTCTAGAACAGACTCATAGTTTTTTTTTCTCTCGTCTAGAACATACGCAATTTTTATTCTCTCTCTCTAGAACATCCACTATGTTTTCTCTCTCTCTAGAACAGACGGAAGCTATTTTTTCTTTCCTCTCTAGAGCAGACGCTATTTTTTTCCTCTCTAGAAACAGACGCTATTATTTTTCTCTCTCTCTAGAACAGACGCTTTTTTAATTTTTTTCTCTCTAGAACAGTACGCTATTTGTTTCTCTCTCTCTAAAAGAACAGCGCTATTTTTTTCTCTCTCTAGAACAACGCTATTTTTTAATTTTTTCTCTCTCTCTAGAACAGGGGGGATGGGGGCTATTTTTTTTTTCTCTCTCTAGGGGGGGGGGGGGAACAGACGCTATTTTTTTTTTTGCTCTCTCTAGAACAAGACGCTATTTTTGCTCTCTCTAGAACAGCCAACTTTTTTTATCTTTTTTTTCCTCTCTCTCTAAGAACAGGACTCTATTTTTTTTTTCTCCCTAGAACAAATTGCTCTTTTTTCTCTCACTTTTTTTTTCTATACAGACGCTATTTTTTTCTCTCTCTCCTAGAACAGAACGCTATTTTTTTTCTCTCTCTCTAGAACAGACGCTATTTTTTTTCTCCCTCTAGAACAGAGACGCTTTATTTTTCTCTCTCCTCTCTATGAACAGACGCTATTTTTTTCTCTCTCTAGAACAGACTCTATTTTTTTTCTCCTCTCTAGAACAGACGCTATTTTTTTCTCTCTCTCTCTAGAACAGACGCTATTTTTTTGTTTTTTCTTTCTCTCTCTAGACAAGGTACCGCTATTTTTTTTTCTCTCTCTAGAACCGACGCTATTTTTTTTTCTCTGCTCTCTAGAACGAAGACGATATTTTTTTTCTCTCAGACCAGACGCGTTTTTTTATTTTTTCTCTCTCTAGAACAGACGCGTATTTTTTTCTCTCTCTCTAGAACAGACCTCTTTTTTTCTCTCAGTCTAAGACAGACGCTTTTTTATTTTTTTTTCTCTCTCTAGAAACGGCGCCATTTTTTCTCTCTCTCTAGAACGAAGCTATTTTTTCTCTCTCTCTAGGAACGACGCTATTTTTTTTGCCTCTCTAACAGACGCTATTTTTTTCCTTTCTCTCTAGAAGCAGGCCTATTTTTTCTCTCCTCTCTAGAACAGACGCTTTTTTTATTTTTTTTCTCTCTCTCTAGAACAATACTGCTAATTTTTTTTCCTCTCTCTTCTAACCAGAACTCTATTTTTTTTCTCTCTCTAGATCAGACGCTATTTTTTTTCTCTCCTCTAGAAACATACGCTATTTTTTCTCTCTCTAGAACAGACCGCTATTTTTTTTCTCTCTCTCTAGAACAGGACCGCTATTTTTTTTCTCTAAACAGAACGCTATTTTTTTCTCTTCTCTCTGAACACGCTAATTTTTTTTCTCTCTCTCTAAACAGACACTATTTTTTTTCTTTTTCTCCCCCCCCCTTCCTTAGAAAAAAAACAAGACCATTTTTTTTTCTCTCTAGAACAGACGGCTATTTTTCTCTCTCTCTCTAGAACAGACGCAATTTTTTTTTCTCCCTAGAAAAGACGCTAAATTTTTTTCTGCTCTAGAACAGACCGCTTTTTTTATTTTTTTTCTCTCTCTCTAGAACGACGCTATTTTTAATCTCTCGTCTAAAACAGAACGCTATTTTTTTTCTCTCTCTAAACAGACGCTAGTTTTTTTGTCTCATCTCTAGAACAACGCTATTTTTCTCTCTCTAGAACAGACGCTATTTCTCTCTCTCTCTCTCTCTCTCTCTCTCTCCTCTAGAACAGACGCTATTTTTTTCTCTCTCTAGAACAGACGCTATGTTTTTTCTCTCTCTCTAGAAACGCGACGATATTTTTCTGTCTCTATGAACAGACGCTTTTTTTATTTTTTTTTTTTTTCCCTCTCTCTAGAAACAGATGCTAATTTTTTTTCTCTCTCTCTAGAACAGACGCTTATTTTTTTTTCTCTCTCCTAGAAACAACGCTTATTTTCTTCTCTCTCTCCTAGAACAACGTCTATTTTTTTTTTCTCTCTAGAACAGACGCTATTTTTTTCCTTCTCTCTAGAACAGAACGCTATTTTATTCTCTTCTCTCTAAACACACTTTTTTCTTTTCTCATCTCTAGAACCAGAACGCTATTTTTTTTCCTTTTCTCTTAGAGCAGGACGCTATTTTTTTCCTCTCTCTAGAAAAAGACGCAATTTTTTTTCTCTCTCTCTAGAACAAGACGCTTAATTTTTTTTCTCTCCTTAGACAAGACGCTATTTTTTTCTCTCTCTCTAGAACAGGACGCTATTTTTTTTTCTCTCTCTAAACAGAACGCTATTTTTTTTTTTTGCTCATCTCTAAACAGATGCCATTTTTTCTCTCTCTCTAGACAGACTTTTTTTCTTATTTTTTTTCTCTCTCTAGAACAGACGCTATTTTTTTCTCTCTCTAGAACAGACACTATCTTTTTCTCTCTCTCTAGAACAGACTCTATTTTTTTTTCTCTCTAGAACAAACGCTATTTTTTTTTCTCTCTCTCTAGAACAGACGCTATTTTTTTCTCTCTCTAGAACAGCCGCTGAAAATTTTTTCTCTCTCGTCTAACAGGAAGCTATTTTTTTCTCCCTCTATACAACCTATTTTTTTTCTCTCTCTAGAACAGATTTTTTTCTATTTTTTTCTGCTCTAAACTGAAACGCTAATTTTTTTTCTCTCTAAACAGACGCCTATTTTTTTTCTCTCTCTCTAGAACAGACGCTATTTTTTTCTCTCTCTAGAACAGATGCTATTTTTTTCTCTCTCTCTAGAACAGACGCTATTTTTTTTCTCTCTCTCTAGAACAGACGCTATTTTTTTCTCTCTCTAGAGCAGATGCTATTTTTTTCTCTAGAATAGACACTATTTTTTTTCTCTCTAGAACAGACGCTATTTTTTTTTCTTTCTCTCTCGAACAGACGCTATTTTTTTTCTCTCTATAGAACAGATGCTATTTTTTCTCTCTCTAGAACAGACGCTATTTTTTTCCTCTCTGCTAGACAACGCTATTTTTTTTCTCTCTCTCTAGAGCAGACGCTATTTTTTTCTCTCTCTCTAGAGCAGACGCTATTTTTTCTCTCTCTAGAACAGATGCTATTTTTTTCTCTCTCTAGAACAGACGCTATTTTTTCTCTCTCTCTAGAACAGACGCTATTTTTTTCTCTCTAGAACAGAAGCTATTTTTTTCTCTCTCTAGAACAGATGCTATTTTTTCTTCTCTCTAGAACAGACGCTATTTTTTTCTCTCTCTCTAGAACAGACGCTATTTTTTTTTCTCTCTCTAGAACAGACGCTATTTTTTTTCTCTCGCTAGAACAGACGCTATTTTTTTTTTTCTCTCTAGAACAGACGCTATTTTTTTCTCTCTCTCTAGAACAGACGCTATTTTTTTCTCTCTAAACAGACGCTATTTTTTTTTCCCTCTTCTCTAGAAGCCTATTTTTTTTCTCTCTCTCTAGAACAGACACTATTTTTTTTCTCTCTCTAGAACAGACGCTATTTTTTTCTCTCTCTAGAACAGACGCTATTTTTCTCTCTCTCTCTAGAACAGACGCAATTTTTTTCTCTAGAAAAGACGCTATTTTTTTCTCTCTAGAACAGACGCTATTTTTTTTCTCTCTCTCTAGAACAGACGCTATTTTTATCTCTCTCTAAAACAGACGCTATTTTTTTTCTCTCTCTAGAACAGACGCTATTTTTTTCTCTCTCTAGAACAGAAGCTATTTTTTTCTCTCTCTAAAACAGACGCTATTTTTTTTCTCTCTATAACAGAAAGACGCTATTTTTTTTCACTCTCTCTAAAGAACAATACGGGCTTATTTTTTTATCTCCTCTAGAAACAGAAGCTATTTTTTTCTCTCTCTAAAAAGCAGACGCCTAAATTTTTTTCTCTCGTAGAAAACAGGACGCTAATTTTTTTCTCTTCTAAAGGCAAAAGGACGCTATTTTTTTTCTACTCTCTCTCTTATCTCTCTAAAGAACAGAACGCTTTTTTTATTTTTTCTCCGTCATCTAAAACCAGACCGCCTATTTTTTTTTGTTTTTTTCTCTCTCTAAGAAAGAACAGATATTTTTCTTTGTCTATATAGAACAGACGCTATTTTTTTGTCTTTCTCTCTAATAAACAAAGAATGCTATTTTTTTCCTTTCTCTCTCTAAAGAAAGACGCTATTTTTTTTCTCCTTCTAGAAAAAACAGATCCGCTATTTTTTTCTTTTCTCTCTCTAAGGAAACAGACGCTATTGTTTTTTCCCTCTCTTCTGAGAACTGACGATCTTTTTTTTCTGTCTCTATAAGACCAGCACCGCTAATTTTTTTTCTCTCTCTAGAAACAGAATGCCTACTTTGTTTTTTTCTTTTTTTTTCTCTCTTCTCGAATACAGACGCTCATTTTTTGTTTTTTTCTGTCTTCTATTAGAACCAGGACGCTAATTTTTTTTTCTTTTTCTTTTTTTTTCTTTTTTTTTTCTAGAAACAGACGCTATTTTTATTCCCGCTTCTTAGAACAGATGCTATTTTCTGACTTGTCTCTAAAACAGACGCTTATTTTTTTTCTTCTTCTCTAGAAGCAGGAACGCCTATTTTTTTTTCTCTCTTCTAGAAACAGGAACGCTTATTTTTTTTCGCTCTTCTCGTAGAACAGATGCTAATTTTCATTGTTTTTTCTAGAACAGACGCTATTTTTTTTTCTCTCTCTAGAAACAGCTGCTATTTTTTTCTTGTCTCTAGAATGACGCTTAATTTTTTTTCTCTCTCTAGAAAGACGCTCTTTTTGTTTTTCTCTCTAGAACAGATGCACTATTTTTTCTTTTTCTTCTTCTCTAGAAACAGACGGCTATTTTTTTTCTTCTTTCTAGAAAACAAACGCTATTTTTTCCTCTTTCTCTAGAACAGGACAGCCTATTTTTTTCTCTCTCTACGAACAGACGCTTATTTTTTTATTCATCTCCTCTCTTAGAACAGACGCTATTTTTTTTCTTTCCCTCTAGAACAGAGATATTTTTTTTCTCTCTCTAGCAACAGACGCTTTTTTATTTTCTTTCTCTCTAGAAGTGACGCTATTTTTTTTTTGTCTCTCCATCCAGAAACAGGACGCTTTATTTTTTTTTTCTCTGTCTCTCTAGAACAGAATGCTAATTTTTTTCTCTTCTCTAGAAAACAGATGCTATTCTTTTTTTTTTTTTCTCTTCCTCTCTAGAACAAGATGGTATTTTTTTTCTCTTTTCTCTACGAACAGACGCTTTTTTTTTCGCCTCTCTCTAGAAAACAGACGGCTTATTTTTTTGGTATCTCTCTTAGAAGCCAGCTGTATGTTTTTCCCTCTAGAATTTAGAACACTTATTTTTTTTCTCTCTCTAGAATACAGACGCTATTTTGTTTTCATCTCTCTTCGATAGACGCTATGGTGTTTTTCCTCCTATTTGAACAGATTTGACTTATTTTTTTCTTCTCTCGTAGAACAAAGACGCTATTCTTTTTGTTTTTTCTCTCTTCTCTAGAAACAGACTCTATTTTTTTTCTCTCTACAGCTATTTTTTTCTCTTCTCTAGAAACAGACGCTATTTTTTTCTCTCGTCTAAGAACCGACGTATTTTTTTCTCTCTCTCTAGAACAGCCGCTATTTTTTTCTTCCCTCTAGAACCAGACGCTATTTTTTTTTCTTCTCCAGGAACAGACTCTATTTATTTTTCTCTCTAGAAACTGACGCTTTTTTATTTTTTTTTCTTTTCTCTCTAGAACAGGACGCTATTTTTTTTTTCTCTCTCTAGGAACAGACGCTTAGTTTTTTCTATATCTAGAACAGATGCTATTTTTTTTCTCTCTCCTCTAGTAACCAGACGCTATTTTTTTTTCTCTCTCTAGAACAGACGCTATTTTTTTCTCTCTGTGTCTAGAAACAGACGCTATTTTTTTTCTTTCTCTATAGAGCAGGATGCTAAATTTTTTTCTCTCGAATAGAACACTATTTTTGTCTCTCTAGAACAGACGCTTATTTTTTTTCTCGCTCCGAATAGACGTAAATTTTTTTATCTCTATAGAAACAGATGCTATTTTTTCTCTCTCCTAGAACAGACGCTATTTTTTTCTCTCTCTAGAAAAGACGCTATTTTTTTCTCTCTCTTTAGAGCAGCGCTATTTTTTATCTCTCTCTAGAGCAGACGCTATGTTTCTTTCTCTAAGAAACAGATGCTCATTTTTTTCTCTCTCTAGAAAGGCGCTCTTTTTTCTCTCTCTCTAGAAACAGACGCTATTTTTTCTCTTTAGAAAAGAAGCTATTTTTTGCTCTCTCTAGAACAGATGCTATTTTTTCTTCTCGCTAGAACAGAACGACTATTTTTTTCTTCTTTCTCTAGAACAGACGCTATTTTTTTTTTCTCTCTTAGAACAGACGCTATTTTTTTCTCTCGCTAGAACAGACGCGATTTTTTCCTTTCTTCTAGAACAGACGCTCTATTTTGTTCAGCTCTTTCTAGAACAGACGCTATTTTTTTCTCTCTAAACAGACGCTATTTTTTTCTCTCTCTCTAGAACACGCTATTTTTTTCTCTCTCTCTAGAACAGACACTATTTTTTTTCTCTCTCTAGAACAGACGCTATTTTTTCTCTCTCTAGAACAGACGCTATTTTTTTCTTCTCTCTCTCTCTCGAACAGGACGCAATTTTTGTCTTCTAGGAACAAGGACGCTATTTTTTCTCTCTAGAAACAGACGCTCCTTTTTCTCTTCTCTAGAACAGGACGCTTTTTTACTCTCTCTAAAACCAGACGTATTTTTTTCTCTCTCTAGGAACAGACGCTATTTTTTCTCTCCTAGAACGAAGATATTTTTTTCTCTTCTAAAAACAGACGCCTTTTTTTCTCTCTCTAGAACAGACGCTATTTTTTCTCTCTCTAGAACAGACGCTATTTCTCTCTCTCTCTCTCTCTCTCTAGAACAGACGCTATTTTTTTCTCTCTCTAGAACAGACGCTATGTTTTTTCTCTCTCTCTAGAACAGACGATATTTTTTCTGTCCTATATGAAAGACGCTATCTTTTTTCTCCTCTCGAGAAACATATGAATTTTTTTCTCTCTCTCTAGAACAAGACGCTATATTTTTTCTCTCTCTAGAACAGAGCTATTTTTTTCTATTTCTAGAAACAGACGCTATGTTTGTCTCTTCTCTCTAGAACAGACGAATTTTTTTTCTGTCTCTATAGTTTGAACAGACGCGATTTTTTTTCTCCTCTAAGAACAGAGCTATTTTTTCTCTTTCTCTAGAACAGACGCTATTTTTTTTTTCTCTCTAGAACAGACGCTATTTTTTTCTCTCTCTAGAACAGACGCTATTTTTATTCTCTCTCTCTAGAACAGACACTATTTTTCTCTCTCTCTAGAACAGACGCTATTTTTTTCTTTCTCTCTAGAGCAGACGCTATTTTTTTTCTCTCTCTAGAACAGACGCTATTTTTTTCTCTCTCTCTAGAACAGACGCTAATTTTTTTCTCTCTAGAACAGACGCATTTTTTTTCTCTCTCTAGAAAAGATGCATTTTTTCTCTCTCTAGAACAGACGCTATTTTTTTTTCTCTCTCTAGAAAGACGCTATTTTTCTCTTCTATAGAGAACAGACACTATCTTTTTCTCTCTCTCTAGAACAGACTCTATTTTTTTTCTCTCTAGAACAAACGCTATTTTTTTCTCTCTCTCTAGAACAGACGCTATTTTTTTCTCTCTCTAGAACAGACGCTATTTTTTTCTCTCTCTCTAGAACAGACGCTATTTTTTTCTCCCTCGAGAAACAGGCGCGATTTTTTTTTCTCTCTCATAGAACAGACGCTATTTTTTCTCTCTAGAAACTGACGCTATTTTTTTCTCTCTCTAGAACAAGACGCTCATTTTTTTGCGCTCTCTCTAGAACTATACGCTTTTTTTCTCTCTCTAGAACAGATGCATTTTTTTTTCTCTCTCTCTAGAACAGACGCTATTTTTTTTCTCTCTCTAGAACAAGACGTATTTTTTTCTCCTCTCAGAAATAGACGCTATTTTTTCTACTCTCTAGAGAAGATTGCTATTTTTTCTCTAGGAATAGGACACTATTTTTTTTCTCTCTCTAGAACAGACGCTATTTTTTTTTTCTCTCTCTCGAACAGACGCTATTTTTTTTCTCTCTATAGAACAGATGCTATTTTTTTCTCTCTCTAGAACAGACGCTATTTTTTCTCTCTCTCTAGAACAGACGCTATTTTTTTCTCTCTCTCTAGAGCAGACGCTATTTTTTTCTCTCTCTCTAGAGCAGACGCTATTTTTTCTCTCTAGAACAGATGCTATTTTTTTCTCTCTCTAGAACAGACGCTATTTTTTCTCTCTCTCTAGAACAGACGCTATTTTTTTCTCTCTCTAGAACAGAAGCTATTTTTTTCTCTCCTAG
>NC_087217.1:44122317-44127317 GCF_015104395.2 Macrobrachium nipponense | reverse complement strand
GACCTTGGTGTGATGATGGATAGGAACATGTTATTGCATGATCAAATAGCAATTCTTTTGGCAAAATGTAAAGCAAAAATGGGAATGTTGTTACGGCACTTCAAAACAAGAAAAGCTGAACACATATATGCTTTATAAAACATATGTTCGTAGTCCCATGGAATATTGCAATATGATATGGTACCCACACTATCAAAAGGATATTGCACAAATAGAGAGTGTACAAAGGTCCTTCACAGCTAGAATAGAAGTTAAGGACCTTGACTACTGGGAAAGACTACAATCCTTAAATTATATAGTCTAGAAAAGGAGAAGAGAAACGCTACATGATAATTCAGGCATGGAAACAGATAGAAGGAATAGCAGAAAACATCATGGAACTAAAAATATCAGAAAGAGCAAGCAGAGGTAGATTAATAGTGCCCAAAACTATACCAGGAAAAATAAGGAAAGCACACAGGACATTAATCCACTACGCACCAGCATCGATAATGCAGCGTCTATTCAATGCGTTGCCAGCTCATCTGAGGAATATATCAGGAGTGAGCGTAGATGTGTTTAAGAATAAGCTCGACAAATATCTAAACTGCATCCCAGACCATCCAAGATTGGAAGATGCAAAATATACCGGAAGATGTACTAGCAACTCTCTGGTAGACATTAGAGGTGCCTCATACTGAGGGACCTGGGGCAACCCGAACGAACTGTAAGGTCTGTAAGGTCTCCTGTCAGCATTTTTTACCGTCCCTTCCCCCAAAATTTGCCCTAATGTTAAAAAAAAAAAAAAAAAAAAAAAAAACACCATTTGCTCATAATTTGTAACATTTGCCCTGATGTTTGTCCCGTTCATAAATGGTGGAAGTCTACATTCATTCATTCATTCTTTCATTCATTCATTCATTTTGTTGATTCTACCACCCTTTCATTCATTCATTCATTTTATTGACTCAACCACTCATTCATCCATTCATTTATTCTGTCACTCATTCATCCATACAGTCCTTCCTTCCTTCATTCTTTTTTTCTTTCATTCACCCACGAACTCATTTACTCATACTTTCATTCAGTCATCCATCCATCTTTTCACTCGTCCATCCATTCATTCACTCATTCATACATTCATTCACTCATTCACTCACTCATTTACTCAGTCATTCGTCCGTTTATTCATTTATTCACTCATCCACCCACTGACTCATTCATCCATCCATCCATCCATCCGTCCACCCACTCATTCGTCCGTTCATTCATGTATTCACTCATTCACCAACTGACTCACTCATCCATCCATTCAGGCATCCATCCGCTCACTCACTCGCTATACATTCCACGCCAGAACTCGCCAATCCTCAGGACTAATGCCGAGAGAGAGAGAGAGAGAGAGAGAGAGAGAGAGAGAGAGAGAGAGAGAGAGAGAGAGAGAGAGAAAGCAGCTTAACTTCTAGAATTTTTTATCTCAACGTTAATGGTCGAAGTCGCCTCTTGAGCGCTTTACCTTTCAGTACTTATAAACCTTCCCCGTTAGAAGATCTCTCGGTGAAAGCGTCTGAGTGAGTGTTTGTGCGTATATTTTGTGTATGTATATTTTGTGTATGTATGTAGGTATATTTGTCTGGCAAGTATTAAGGAGAGGTAGACTTCCTCAATTGTCTTTGTATTTTAATTCTCTGAAGTGATTTGAATTCCTGTTAAGTATATTACGTATATATATTATAGTATATATATATATATATATATGATATATATATAGGATATATATATATATATATATTACCATCAAACTAACCAGGGGGGGATGCCCCACTACAATCCTCACGATTCCTCCCTAAAAAAGGATTCTGAGACGCGAGGTTTTAATCCTTGACTTCCGGGTGAATTAGCAGCCGTTCTCTCTGTCAGAGAGGCGCAGACTCACGCTTTTAAATGTTTAAATGTTAAAGGTTGAGTTCTGATGCCAAACGTTATGTGTGTGGCATTCGGTATTTCAAGGGTACATCGATGCTGGGCCCTTCTTTGTCCTTAGTCGTCTGGGGTTTGCTGTTGGGATGATTGAAATGCTACTATTAGGAATTAGAAGTAGGTATTATTCAAAATTAGACGTAGATGTGATTAAGAATAAGAGGTAGATGGATTGAGAATTAGAAGTAGATATTATTCAGAATAAGAGGTAGATGCGATTGAGAATAAGAGGTAGATGGATTGAGAACTAGACGTAGATATTATTCAGAATAAGAGGTAGATGCGATTGAGAATAAGAGGTAGATGGATTGAGAACTAGACGTAGATATTATTCAGAATTAGAGGTAGAAAAACATGAGAATTATAAGTATTTATTATTCAGAATAAGAGGTAGATAGGTTGAAAGAAAGGAGAAGGTTAGAATATTATTCAGAATTAAGGTAGATGTTGATTAAAATAAAGAGGTTGTATATTAGATTGAAGAATAAGAGGTAGATAGGTTGAGAAAACAGAAGTAGATATTATTCAGAATTAGAGGTAGATGTGATTAAGAATAAGAGGTAGATAGATTGAGAATTAGAAGTAGATATTCAGAATTAGACGTAGACACGATTAAGAATAAGAGGTAGGTAGATTAAGAATTAGAAGTAGATATTATTCAGAATGAGAGGTAGATGTGATTGAGAATAAGAATAAGAGGTAGATAGATTAAGAATTAGAAGTAGATACAGTTAAGATGAAGAAGAGACGCGAGCAAGAATTAGAGGTAGTTACGATTCAGAATTAGAAGTAGATGAGATATACGAATTGGAAGTAGATGGGACAAAATTCAGAAGTAGATGTAATCAGAGGTAGGTGGGATTAAGTATTAGGAGTAGATGCGACGAAGAATCAGATCTCAATAAAAAATTCTTTCAGATGTAAAGCCAACGTTTTTCTTATGTTTACACCAAATACGATCAGTTACTGCTGCTGCTTTGGAAGCTTGATTTTCAAATCAGTGGCCCCTTTTGGTGTGCTTATTCCACGTGAATAGGTTTCATCCACTGAAATATAATAATAATAATAATCCATGGGAAATGTTCAGGTGTACTAGAAAGTACCTCGGGTAATCAATAACGTTAACGACCACACCTGCGAATGTCGGTAATCATAGGAATTTATGTTAAATGTCACTTGTAATGTCTTTGGGGTTGAGTTCTGTGGCTCTTCTGGGGGAACGAATCGAACAGAATATCAAATTCTGTGGGAGGCAGCAGGGTAGTCATTTTCCTTGAGAATTGTTTTGTTAGCATTTACTTATCATAATGGTGCCTACGTCTTCTTGTGACAACAGCTCTCATACCACACAGACGACGAACACTTATGTAAATGTAAATTAATGTGAATTATGCAAATGCAAACTAATTCTTTCAACTCCCATAATGCTCCGTGCCGACATCGTTGTGGTATTTCGTATGAGACACAACCTAAAAGTTCCTCAATTTGTTGTGGCAATATTCTCAGTATAAGTTCACGTGTTTCATTCATCTCTCTACACACAAAGCTTTGGCACGTGGTGGATGATTGCATGAAGCACAGGTTACCACGAAAGTAGATTCACATCAACCGTGCATTTGATGTCTAGACCAGTCCCTTACGACACTCCCGATTGGCTGTTGATAAGCCAATCACAGGGCTGGAAACTCTCCTTAGTCTCTCTCGAGAGTTCACATGGGTAGGATCTATGTTCCACCTCTCCAGAGGGATACGTCTTTCAAAAGTATCTCTCAGAGAGGTGGAACGTACATCCTGTCTATGTGAACTCTCTCGAGAGAGACTGAGAGTTTCCAGCCCTGTGATTGGCTTTATCAACAGCCAATCAGGAGCATTGTAAGGGACTGGCCTTGACATCAAATGCACGGTTGATGTGAATCTATTATACTGAGTGGTTGACATGTATTCAGCATGTTTCTGATGTGTGCAAAAAACACGTGAACAACTTAAAACACTCTGAACAACATCATGGTATGTATTCAACATGTTTGTGATGAGTGGGTGACATGTATTCACCGTGTTTGCAATTGGTGTGGAACAAGTTGCTGACATCTTGTATTCGAAACGTCCACTTGCGTAGCACAAAATTGCCCAAGCAACTGGAAATATTCTTCAATGATGCCATGGCATGTACTAACATGTTTGTGATGTGTGAGCAACAAGTTGCCAACGTGTGTTGGTGACATCATAAACTGGAGACGCTCTTTAACGACGCGTCTCCGAATGTAACGAGAAAAGACCTGCTCCTCTTTTCCGGCTGATCGGAAGCACCCTTTTTCTCTCACTTCTGAGTCTCCCGAGGTCGTACACATGTCGATATTTGACGTACCCTTTTGGACTCCCATTCCTCTTCAGTTCCCGTCTCTGCTTCCTTTTGTGGCGTCTAGGCGAGAGGAAAGATTCTGAAGACTGGTAGAGAAGACAGTAAGAATTGTGATGGCGTGACGTCCTTTAGTATACCAGGGAAGGTGTATGGTAAGAATTTTGAAAGGAGAAAGAGAAGCCATATAACAGACGGATTCCTAGGGGAAGAGCATTGTGAGTTTAGTTTTGTGAGAAGTTTAGAAGCAATGGCACCGTGAAAAACTTGGGATGTAATCAATAAAATATAATTCAAAAACTATTAAGACCTTATACGTAGCATAAAAGATAAATTGGTGGTAACTAACAATCCATGTGAATAGCGATGGTTAGAGTCTGCCAAAATCAAGCATGAAACGAGCCGTTCAAGATAGCCAACAGCGTGAAGGGGGCTTATTACAAACGGCGACCCCAACTGGAGATTAAGCTTCGAGGAAGGTGATCGTGAAACGAAGCATGTGTTTGAATATGCGGATGGGAAAGTGACATGTTGCAGGTAGAAGTGGTTATCTGAGACAAGAGTGTGGATATCTTTCTAGATGGAGTGATGTAAGTGTTCAAAGAAAGGACAGTATACATAAGTATACATAGGCGTGAAGCTGTGTGTCGAGAAAGTGAGTCATAGATGGAACGTGTTATGGTTA
>NC_087217.1:44114817-44119817 GCF_015104395.2 Macrobrachium nipponense | reverse complement strand
CTCTCTCTCTCTCTCTCTTTATAAATTCTTGCAACAAACGCCTTTTATATCCAAAGTTTGTAAAAGTCAACAATTTTTAGTAGAATCCTCTTGACGAGTTCACAGCTGCGCAGAACAGCTCTAAAAGAGGGAAGTTTTGCGCATTTGGCGTCTCATAGTCGTAGTCTGAAGTTTTTGTCTGAAGTTACCCATAAAATCTGTGATTTCCTGAAGTTCTTTTCAAAGTAGAAATGGCAAAATGGTAGTCTTCTCTTGGGGCACTATGAAAGAAGCACCTCACTCTAGATATGTAACGTATTCGACTTGCCTGTTTTCCTAATACTAGAAATTTACCAATTCTTGTTAAAAGCATCTGCTGCTTCCTGTAAGTGACTCGCTATGGTTTTTGAATTATTATGGATGATAAATTCACCGGCAGAACCAGCTCCGTTTCAGGGAATCCCTTCTCACCCTTACCCCCTTCGGAGGAGGGATTGGGAGGTAGGATGAAACCCCGTTATAAATCATCTTAGGAGTCCCCATTATAACCCTGCCAAGTTTCATGCCCCTCGATCCAGCCGTTTGGCTGTGATTGAATGACAGACGGATGGACAGACATAATGCCCATTATAGCATAGTAAGAAGGGATCTTCTCTTTCTGTATTTCCCATTGCCTTCTGTTACTTCTTTTGTTCCATATGAAAAGGGTTTGTCTTCTGAGCAGTCTTTGTCAGATCTCTGCAGTTCTGCCGTTAATTCTTGACCCTTCTGGCTTGCACTTTCAGCGAGCAGATTTCGCGTGATGCCTTTGTGAAGCAAGTTCTACTTTCCACCGCTTTTGTTTCTTCGTTTCGTGACCCATGTCTCTGAAACCTGTGTAGCCCCTGCTTTGATTTACGTTCAGAATTCACCTGTTTAAAGCTTAGATTCTCCTCTTGGCCTGTTTCTGCATTTCGTGGCCTGTGTCTGAATCCTGTGCAGTGCCCCTGTTTTGGCTCAAGAAACAGCAGCTTTAGCTTAGATTCTCCTTTGTCCTGTTTGGTTTATTCACATTGAAGTAGTGGTTAGTGGTACATGTTTTAAAATTACTAAATAACTCTTTTAAGATCGACGTATTTTTCTCTGTAATTTCATCTGCAGTCAGAGAATTCCTGTGCAACTGCTTCCTCTAAATGATAGGATTACTCTTCTTGGGATGTATATACTGTAGTGTAGACCAAAACAGACCAGGCTGTCCCAAGTATAGTGGATGAGGGGAGAAGTTGAGCAAACCGCTTGTCTCTTGAATTTGTAATCTCCAAAGGGAATCTGTTTTTTTAAAAAAGAAAACTTGAAGAAAAGAAATCCAAAAATTTACTCGAGAGTGAACCTATCATTACTGTCGAATTGAAAGACTTGGAAAAAACAAACAAGATTAAGTTAAGTAAGTATATGGTGTCTATGGTACGTCGGTACCACAGCAGTCAATCATACGGACCATGGTACCGTTTAATTAAAACAAAGATAGTAGGAAGCCAGACATGATGATCATCAAAGAAACCATATGTTTTTCTCAGCTTTGGGTTGCTGGCGGGTTTATCAGTATGAGATAACAAACAGGCAATTAACAATTTTGAGTATTTTATTTTTTTTGTTAAGAGAAAGTTTTTTTTTCCTACAAAGCTGCTTTCGATGAAATCATTACAAAGCTGCTTTCGATGGAGACAGACGACGTTCTCAGAACGACCCATTTTGACAAGGGTAAAAGAAATAAGCAAACATGCAAGGCTACAGCTGCTAGAACGAGTAAACTTCCATTTGAGAGGGGCGGACTTATAAAGCCTTCGTCCGTCCTTAAGACGCTCCTGATTGGATGTTGAAAACCCAATCACAGGGCCGGAAACGCTCAGTCTCTCGAGAGAGTTCGCATAGGCAGGATGCATGTTCCACCTCTCCAGAGGCTCCTGATTGGCTGTTGATAAGCCAGTCACAGGGTTGGAAATGCTTTGTCTCTCGAGAGAGTTCACATAGGCCGGATGTATGCTCCACCTCTCCTGAGGGATAGGTCTTTCACAAGTATCCCTCAGGAGAGGTGGAACATACATCCTGCCTATGTGAACGCTCTCTCGAGAGACTGAGAGTTTCCAACCCTGTGATTAGGTTATCTAAAACCAATCAGGACCGTCGTAAGGGACTGACCTAGACATCAGATGCGCGGTTAATGCGAATCTACTATAGCTACCAGGTGACGTCAGAACAAATCTGCAAGAACAATAAAACAAATAAAGAAAACAAGTCTAGTTTTTTTAGGCATCACAAACAAAACACGAAAGAATTCGTGGGGAAACTCTTTCGAGAAATAAGTAAAGTAAATTGGACAGGAAATTTCCTTGTTGAGTTTGAGGTTGGTTGTGGGGTTGGGGAAGGAGGAGGGAGAAGACCCCCTACCCCCCAAAAAAAAAAGAGATAACGTAGGAACTTGTTTTGAATAAAACAACCTACATTAGGGGTGCATAAAGAAACAGGGGAACCCATTTTGAGAAATAACTTCCTTTTTGAGGTTGCCGAGGTTGTGGGGTTGGGGAAGGGATAAGAGGAAGGAGGGGAGGACAAGGGGGGTTGGTTGGGGAAAGGGGAGAAGGAGGAAAAATGAGATTTACCAAACCAACCTCCACATCAATAACTCCAAGACAGGTTTCTGTCAGACAGGGCTGATCCTTTTCACAGAATGTCATCGCATCACGACCTGTATTGTCCACGAGGGAGAACGACTTACATCTTTAATGCTCTTGCATAATAATGTCTCGCTGTCAGTCTTGTTTTCCCCCTTTTTTTTTTTTTTTTTTCTCGTCTAATGCTGGAGGAAGGGGGGACGAGGATGAGGAGGAGGAGGAGGAGGAGGAAGAGGAGGAAGAAGAAGAAGAGAAAGAAGAAGAAGAAGAAGAAGAAGAAGAGATAATACACACGGTATTATGTATCTGGAGATGAAATGAAAGATTGAAGGGTAAGAAAAAGAATGAAAATGGTAAATAAAATAGAAGGAAGAAGAAGAAGAAGAAGAAGAAGAAGAAGAAGAAGAAGAAGAGATAATACACAAGGTATTATGTATCTGGAGACGAAATGAAAGAGTGAAGGGGAAGAAAATAAACGGAAAAGGCAAAATAAAACAGGAGGAGGAGGAGAGGAGGAGGAGGAAGAGGAGGAGGAGGAAAGGAGGAAGAGAGGAGGAGGAGGAGGAGTAGGAGGAGGAAGGAGGAAGGAGGAGGTAAGGAGGAATAAGATACGGAGGAGGAGGAGAGGAGGAGGAAGAGGAGGAGGAGGAAGAGGAGGAAGAGGAGGAGGAGGAAGAGGAGGAGGAAGAAGAGATAATACACACTGTATTGTGCATCTGGAGATGAAATGAAAAGAATGAAGGGTAAGAAATGGAGCGAAAAAGGTAATTAAATAGGAGGAGGAGGAGGAGGAAGGAGGAAGAGGAGGAGGAGGAGGAGGAGGAGGAGGAGAAGAATGCTCACGGTATTATGTATCTGGAGATTAAATGAAAAGATTGACGGGTAAGAAAATGAACGAAAAAGGTAAATAAAATAGGATGAGTAGAGGAGGGGGAGGAGGATGACGAGGAGGAGATAATGCACACGACTTAGTATCTGGAGATGAAAGGAAAAGATGCAAGGGTAAGATAAAGAACGGAAGAATCTTGTCAGTGAAAAGGCGAAACTCAGGAAATGCATGAGAGAGAAATTAGCGAAGACGTTAAATGGGAAAGAGTTGTGCGCACGAAGGGAATGAAGGAGGGAGGGAAGAGGAGGAGGAGGAGGAGATGATGCACAAGGACTAAGGGAATATGGAGATGAAAGGGGGAGGACGCAAAGCGATGGAAAACTCTTGCAAACGAAATGGAGAAGCGGAGAATATTCGAGAGAGGAACGAGTGAAAAAAAATGCGAAAATGGTTCTAGGAAAGGAATAAGGAATAAGTTCAAAGGGTTCCACGAAGAGAAGAGAGAGAGAGAGAAAAAGGAATTGTGAAGAATCGGGTGTATAGGTTGAACAAGGCGTGATCGGACCTGCAGCTTACTCGGGACGCGTTATATTCCTAGCTTTTAGCGTAGATTAAAACGTGCTAAAATTTGTGGTCAAATAGAACGTTGTTTAGCCGAAGAAAATTAAAATAAATAATCTATATTTTATTAGAAATAATTTTGCTGAGACAGAGAGAGAGAGAGAGAGAGAGAGAGAGAGAGAGAATCCAGATAGTATCAAAGGACATAGAGAGAGAGAGAGAGAGAGAGAGAGAGAGAGAGAGAGAGAGAGAGAGAGATCCAAGATAAAGTAATCAAAGAGAGAGAGAGAGAGAGAGAAGAGAGAGAGAGAGAGAGAGAGAGAGAGAGAAATGAGAAATGAGCAATGAAATCCAGATAGTATTAGAGGACATAGAGAGTTAGTCTGCTAATACCGAAAGATGTAACATAAAATTCTGAGAGAAAGAGAGAGAGAGACCTTACAGACCTTACATCTTGCTCGGGTTGCCCCAGCTCCCTCAGAGAGAGAGAGAGAGAGAGAGCTGCCTGCCACACACACACACACACACACACACACACGGCTGTTGCAACGCATCTCAAACTTGTTTTGCAACAGGCGGGTTCAGTTGCATCTGGAGTTTTTCTTTACCTCTCAGGATGAAAGCAGACGAATGTGACGACTTGGATTTATTTTTCATTTTTTTCTTTCCCTTATTTTTCAGAAGAGGGAAGACGCCCAGGCAACCTACTTGGGGGAGAGATTGAGGGAGGTCTGAGGAAGGGGGTGGAGTGAGAGAAGAGGGGGCTGTGAGAGGGGAGAACGAGATAAATGCAAGAGATGTAAAAGGCGATGGGAAAGATGGAAAAGGTTTAATGGATTCTGATGGGAGTTGGAATAACTTGTAAAAGTGGAATAAAGAACGGCAAAAAGAACCTGAATAAAGAGAGAGAGAGAGAGAGAGAGAGAGAGAGAAAGGGGAGATGAAAAAGTATAATGGAGAATTATGGGAGTTGAAAGAAT
>NC_087217.1:44099817-44109817 GCF_015104395.2 Macrobrachium nipponense | reverse complement strand
AGGCTCATTTGAGAAATGTAATAGTATGAGTTTATGAATGATTTTCATTCTTGTTTATTCCTAGATTTTATTCTCTTCTTTCTGGAGCTATATTTCATATTTGGCCCCCCCCTTCTCTCTCTCTCTCTCTCTCTCTCTCTCTCTCTCTCTCTCTCTCTGTATATATAAACATAGAGAGAGAGGGGGCGTCCCTCAAGACGAATGCTTTCTCTCTCTCTCTCTCTCTCTCTCTGTAAATATAAACATAGAGAGAGAGAGGGGGGGGGGCGTCCCTCAAGACGAATGCTCTTTCCCTCTCTCTCTCTCTTTCTGAAAAAACTGATTCTCGGAAGAGAGAAAAGGAAGATAATAAACCCACACACACTCACTCACACTGTGCTGTATTATTTCACTCTACAGCTTAATTTAACCCAATAATTATTATTACTCGCGAGGCTACGACCCTCTCTCTCTCTCTCTCTCTCTCTCTCTCTCTCTCTCTCTCTCTCTCTCTCTCGCTAAAGACCGACCTTCCTACCTAAGCTCTCTTCTATCTTGTCATCAAGAATATGGACACAAGAGGCGACGACAGATCGACAACCATTATCGTCGTCAGTCCTTCAACAAGACACGAACCTGTCTTGTTTCGGTTTTGTCGACGTGTCGACGTTCCTGTCGACACGTAATCGTCGACTGGATAAAGCAGCAGCGATTGGCTTACAATCGGTTTTGTCAGTTGTTGTTTTTTTCCGCATGAATAATTCTGCTTAGAAATGGATATTTATTCTTAAGAGAGAGAGAGAGAGAGAGAGAGAGAGAGAGAGAGAGAGAGAACTATATTAACTTTGATTAACTTTAGTCATCGTCCTGGTTTTGTCAGGATATAATTGGTTTTGTCATATATTACTCTCTGTTGATTCATTAGCCCCGATAATGTATCTACGTACGAGAGAGAGAGAGAGAGAGAGAGAGAGAGAGAGTGAGAGAGAGAGAGAGAGAGAGTGTGTGTGTGAGAGAGAGAGAAGAGAGAGAGAGAGAGAGCACTGACTCTGATTCACCTTTGTCCTCGTCCTGGTTTTGTCAGGATATAATCGGTATTTATTAACAAATATTTGTCTCTTATGATTTATTACACCCAAGTATTGCTAACAAATATAAATCGTTCGCCTGTGGACCGTAAATCATCTCTGAGAGAGAGAGAGAGAGAGAGAGAGAGAGAGAGAGAAGAGAGAGAGAGAAAGTTTGTGGTGTCTGTATAGATCACTCACCGGTTTATTTTTATTGCACTTTGATATATAACCATTTTGGATCTACTAGCTCTCTCTCTCTCTCTCTCTCTCTCTCTCTCTCTCTCTCTAACATCCCCAATTTATACAGCTTCCGAGAAAGCCGGGTCATTTTCCGACCTGGTGACCCGAGAATTCCCTCGGGTCGTACCCAAAACAGTTCCCAGAAGGGGAAGGGGGGAATGACGATGCTGACAGTGCTCCATGCCCGGTAAGCCGTATACGGCAGTCATCAGTTCCTTAAAAGAGTATATTCCATCCCAGGTGCGATGCTGTGTGACTTTTTCATTTCCACCTGGCCTCTCTCTTTAACTGTTTAAATTTAGCTGTTCAACTTCTTTGACTTAAACTTTTGTTTTGAGGATGAATATGTTCTTCATTTCTCTCTCTCTCTCTCTCTCTCTCTCTCTCTCTCTCACACTGAGATTACATAATTGGTATGTTTATGACCTCTTCCTTTACTTATTTATTTGTTTTTGTAGGTAATTTCCACGTTTTTTCCGTTTCATTCCACCCATTTTATTTGACAGTTTACTCGTTTGCCACCGTTTACAAAATGTAATGTAAATAAACTGTTTTTATGACGAATTACCAAAGCGGCTGAGTAATTTACATTCGACTCTGTTTGCCTGTGAAAACTGTTTACAAAAGGGCCCCTCTGAATATTCATGCATTTATACCTTTCAACAGCATACGTATAAATTATTCAAATATTATTCCTCTGCCATCATCCTCTTCAATAATCAGGACCTCATTATTGAGCGGATTATCTTTTTTTTTTTTTCAAGTGTTTTACCAAACTACTGAGCTGATTAACAGCTCTCCTAGGGCTGGCCAGAAGGATTAGATTTTTTTTTTTTTTTTTTTTTTTTTTTTTTTTACGTGGATAAGAACTATTTGGTCACTCAGCAACGGAACCTACCTACAGCTTATTGTGGAATCCGAACGGCATTATATAGAGAAATGAATTTCTTATCACCAGAAATACATTCCAAATAACCGAAAGTTTCTTTAGTGCTCGTTTAGAATAATGTTTGTTCAGCAATGAAACCTCAAGATTAATCAACTTAACCACTCGTTGGTGCGTGTATGTGAATATGAAACAAAGCACAAACGTGTCACTTCCATGTGAATCTTTACTGGACTTGTACGGTATTTATTAGGTATTTTCTTTTATATAATTTGTTTATATTTTTATAATACAAAATTGTGCGAGATAGAATTTACATACACTAATGTTGGAGTGATATTACTCTGTAACCGAGGTGTCTCGTCGTTTCCAACATCGTTGACCATATGCTTTGAGTCACAAGATGGTAAATACTTTATTTAAACCTGGAGAGAGAGAGAGAGAGAGAGACAGAGAGAGAGAGAGAGAGAGAGAGAGAGAGAGAGAGAGCTGTAGTCGAGAGGTATCATGAAATGTAATTCGTGCTATCCCCTTGGGGGCAATCTGTCGAAGGTCGGTCCAAGGTCACGTCTCCAGAGTTTTTATAGTCATCTCTCTCTCTCTCTCTCTCTCTCTCTCTCTCTTCTCTCTCTCTTTGATGCTGGCAGATCTGATGCTGATGAATACAGACTAAGCAGAAGTTGCGTATAAATGCCTCATTGAATAAGGCTCTCTCTCTCTCTCTCTCTCTCTCTCTCTCTCTCTCTCTCTCTCAGATTTTACTGAATGAAAGTTGACCTTAGCGTACATGCGAAAGCTCTCTCTCTCTCTCTCTCTCTCTCCAGTGTTGAAGTTTAAAAGAAAGCTAGACAAAATCATTAGAAGGGCACTGTGAATGCACAGTAAAACCTGCTCCTACAGATAAATGAGCACACGATGTCTCCTCTTAGGATGGACTAACAAGTCTTTGAGACATCCTAGTCTTTGTAACTCCTTGTAGCTCTCAGTAATGATGCCAAGGTTCTGTCGCGTCGTGTTCCCATGTCTCGGGCGACATTGCGTGGGAACAGAAAGTGGCGTTAATATCACCCCCGTTTCTGTCGGGCGTTAAGGACGCCATAACAAGACAGGGCCGCCGGTGTCTGGGGAAGGATCTTACCCTTATCCTATCCTCTCCTGTTCTAGCGTGAAAAACAGGTTCAGTATCCTGTTGACGCGAGGTGGATGAGGAGGGGAAGGAGGAGGAAGAGAAGGAGGGGAAGGAGGAGGAAGGGAAGGAGGGGAAGGAGGAGGGGACTCCATTTTTGAGAATTGAGGAATCGGCTGGAATCTGCGATATTTGGATAGGTAATTATTTTGTTTTGCTCTTATGGAGACGAGCTGTTAAATAATAGAGAGAGAGAGAGAGAGAGAGAGAGAGAGAGGGGGTGCCGAGGTTATGAAGGTGTCTCGTCGTTTCCAGCTTCGGTAACTTATTTAATTTCCACATACTTTAACGCAGTGCTATAGACTTTTTAACCAGTCGAGAGAGAGAGAGAGAGAGAGAGAGAGAGAGAGAGAGAGTACTATGTGTAAGGAGTTTCATCAACCTGTCCACCCTTCCCCCTGCTCCTACCCCGGATGTATGGAGCCTATAGCCAGGGGAATGAACCCTCGACTCAGTGTTTTGAACGGCCTGGCAAATCGACTGAGTTACGTAACGGACGTTGAACTCTCTTCTTCTTCTTCTTCTTCTCTTCTCCTTTTGTTTTTTCTTTCCTCCTTCCTCCTCTTCTTCTTCTTCTTCTTCCGTTTTTTTCTTTCTTCTTCTTTTCTTCTTCTTCTTTTGTTTTTTCTTTCCTCCTCCTCTTCTTCTTCTGCCGTTTTTTTCTTCTTCTTCTTCGTCTTTTGTTTTTCTTTCATCTTCTTCTTCTTATTATTCTTTTTCTTCTTCCTTTGTTTTTCTTTCGTCATCTTCTTCTTCTTCTTCTCTTCTTCTGTTTTTCTTTCTTCTTCATCTTCTTCTTCTTCTTCTTCCTTTTTCTTTCCTCTTCTTCTTATTTTTCTTCCTCTTTTGTTTTTTCTTTCTTCTTCTTCTTATTCTTCTTCTTTTTTGTTTTTCTTTCCTCTTCTTCTTCTTCTTCTTTTTCTTTTGTTTTTTCTTTCTTCTTCTTCATCTTCTTCTTATATTTTTTCTTTCTTCTTCTTCTTCTTCCGTTTTTTCTGTCTTTTTCTTCTTATTCTTGTATATCCTACGTTGTCATTGTCAAGGATAATAAGATGACGGCGAGACTTTCTCACTCTCTCTCTTTCTCTGTGTCTGTCTGTCTTTCATTCTCTGTCTTCCTTTCTCTCTCATATTCATATTATGCACTCTCTCTCTCTCTCTCTCTCTCTCTCTCTCTCTCTCTCTCTGTCTCTCTCTCTCGGCGGCGGCAATAAACGTCAGTTCATGGTTAGAAACTAGATTTCCTTTATACACAGAAAGAAATTCAGATCCCTTTTATCTGTTTTTTTTTTTTGCACCAAGGTAACCTCACCCACATGAAATGAAAACTGTATTTCCTCTGTAGTTTTGTGCAGTAGTTTTTTTGTGGCTTATTTCATGAATACGCTTTTGTAACCTATGTGAATTTATTTAGTGTTGCAGAAGCTCGCTTTACAAATTACCTTGGCTTTTTTTTTAGAGGGAACGGAGCCTGTGTGCTATATGAATGTTTATTCAAACGTTTACGAAAAAAAAACAGATGTTCCATCTCGAAATAGCAGCTAAGGCTTTCGAAAAAGCAGTTATGACATTTTTAAAAAAAAGCAGTTATGCCATTTTTTAAAAAGCAGTTATGTCATTTCGAAAAAGCAGTTATGTAATTTTGAAAAAGTAGTCATGTCATTTTGAAAAAGCGGTTATGCCTTTTCGAAAAAGCAGTTATGCTACATCGAAAAAGCAGTTATACCATTTTGAAAAAGCAGTTATGCTATTTCGAAAAAGCAGTTATACTATTTCGGAAAAGCAGGTATGCTATTTCGAAAAAGCAGGTATGCATTTTGAAAAAGCAGTTATGCCTTTTCGAAAAAGCAGCTATGCTACTTCGAAAAAGCACTTATGCCATTTTGAAAAAGCAGTTATGCCATTTTGGGAAAGCAATTATGCCATTTCGAAAAAGCAGTTGTACCATTTTGAAAAGCAGTTATGCCATTTCGAAAAGCTGTGTTGCTCTTCATGGAAAAATAGCTATTGCATTTCGAAAAAGCAGTTATGCTATGCATGGAAAAGTAGCTATTGCAGTTCGAAAAAGCTGTTCTGCTATGCGTTGGAAAAGTAGCATCTGCAGTTTCCCCTTCCAAGACCCCGAGCCGGTGCTAATTCAATTCTTTGCTCGTAGCTACCTAGCCGGAGGCTACAGAGGTGTTCTGAACCCCTCCTATCATAAAAAGAAATGCAAAAATCGCCAAAATTTACATGAAAACTATGATTAGGTTGGATCTCCTTCGCACCCCCCAATTCGCAGGACCAGAGGCTGGCGGCTTACGGAACTTTAGTGAGGGGGAGGGAGAAGTGGTTCGTGCCCCTGACACGGCTGATATAATATACCCGTTAATATGTATTTTTTTTTAGTTTTTTCAATATTTTTCGTAGCTGGACGCACTAGATTTGGCCGCAATTACGTCGTGATTTACAACCGTGCTTGGAGAAGAATCTGTTGCCCCTTGGGCGCTCTTTTTTTGGGGAAGGGTGGGCTGCTGTGTTGGGGGGGGGGGGGTTGGTATGTCTCGGATCTTGCGTTTTTTTTTTTTTTTTTTTTTTTGCTAGGAGATGGAAGGGCGTAGCGCAAGGCTGGTAATTGGTTCCTTCAGTGTTTGTGGTGGGTAACACAGGGTGATTTCTTGCCTAGTTTCATCATGTAGTACTACTACTGCCGTCTCAAGTCTTTTCACATTTCCCCCCTCCCCCAGTAAACCCTTGTGGGGATGTGGGAGGAAGGGTAGGGGGGGCTTTATGGCAGTGTCAGGTAGTATTACTGCTGCCGTCTCAAGTCTTTTAACTAACCCTTCCCTCCAGTCAAATCCTGGGGGGGGGAGGGGTAGGGGGACTTTCTTGGAGCAGGTGTCAGGTAGTACTACTGCTGCTGTATTAGGTCTTTTCATAATTCTCCCTCAATGAAACCCTTGGGGGGGAGGGGTAGTGGGAGGGGGACTTTCTTGGAGCAGTGTCAGGTAGTACTACTACTACTACTGCCGTCTCAAGTCTTTTCACAATCCCCCCCCCCCACCCCCCCCCCCCCCCCCCTAAAACCTGGGGTGTAAGGGGCCCTTTATGGCAGAAGGTGTCACCGCTTCAAGTCTTTTCAGAATTCCCGCCAGTAAAACCTTGCGGGGAAGGGGTAGTAGGGGTGGCTTTATGGCAGAAGGTGTCAGACAGTAGTACTAGTACTACTGCAACAGAACGTGATAGGACACAGGCCACTGCGGTATGGGATTGGGAATGTCATCGTTGCTAGGGGACATATCATGTGACTCAGAAGGAAGAGGAGGAGGAGGAGAAAGGAGAATGAGAGGGATTAAAAAGGAGAGGAGGAGGAGGAGGAGGAGGAGGAGGAGCAGAAAGGAGAATGAGAGGGATTAAGAAAAGGAGGAGGAGGAGGAGGAGGAGGAGGAGGAGGAGGAGGAGGGTGGTAGTGCATATTAAAGGCATGTATAAGAGCCATATCTAGAACTGGGATCTTCATTGCGTTGTAGTAAAGTTGCTTCGGTTCAGTTTGGTGGGGCAGCAGCAGTAGACTTGGTATAGTATCCCAACTCGGGGCATGTTTGGCTGTTCATGAAGACCTGTTCTTATGGCTGTTGTTGCTGCCGTCTCTCAGTAATTTGTGAGTGTGTGTGTGTGTGTGTGCGTGATTAATGAAAGAAGGAGGAGGAGGTGGGAAATGAGAGAGAGAGAGAGAGAGAGAGAGAGAGAGAGAGAGAGAGAGAGAGAGAATGTAGTTGAAAGTAACCACCAGTATTTTTCATTTCCAGTGTTTAATTCGTCTACATATTGCAACGAAGACTTAAGATCATTCCTGCTCTTGGCGCGCGCATAAATAGCCACCATGTCTGACCCTCTGTCTCTCAATGAGATGCATTAACGTTAAAAATACGTGGCAGACAAATATACACGTGACAGACAAATTACACGTGACAGACCAATATACGCGTGACAGACAAATATACACGTGACAGACAAATATTCACGTGAATGACAAATATTCACGTGACTGACAAATTACACGTGACAAACAAATATATACGTGGCAGACAAATATTCCCGTGACAGACAAATATTTACGTGACAGGCAAATTACAAATGACAAACAAATATATACGTGGCAGACAAATATTCACGTGACAGACAAATATTTACGTGACAGACAAATTACAAATGACAGACAAATATACACGTGACAGACAAATATACACTGGCAGACAAATATTCACGTGACAGACAAATATTCACGTGACGGACAAATCGCGTGACAGACAAATATTCACGTGACAGACGAATATACACGTGACAGACAAATATACACGTGACAAACTAATATTCACGTGACAGACAATTATACATGTGACAGACAAATATACAGGGGACAGACGGAGCACCGCCACATACTCAACAGGAAAGTATACAAACATTGTCAGAAAACTCTCCCCTGTGTTGTATATTTATTCAGATTATTTCTACATCTCCATGGACTCTTCTACCGTGGGGGAGTAGTGTCATCATTGCACCTCACGTTGGGCACTGTAGGCATTAGCAAAAATCGTTCGCTGCGTTCCTTAGCCAACCCCCCCCCCCCCCCCCGCCCCCCCAAAGTTGCACTTATTCATTTAACATTTCAACTTTACCTCTTCAGCTACTTTAAGGTTGGACACCTTGCTGTCCAACCACTCCAACTTAACTTGGATGTATTGATGTGTATATTCATACAGTATACGTGCATGTATGTCTACATGATGTATTATTCATCACCATTGATTATTTCTTCATGACATTTTATTTGTCACTTCTAAGAAGCCTTCAAATGCAACCGTCCAGGGAAGTATACATGTATACATTCTAAAGTTATATATACATGTGTCGTATAGATACATATATTATCCCGGTTATCTTTCATGCCTGCAATTGCCACTTTTAAGAAACCCATAAAATAAAACATTCCTTGGATGTATACACATATACAATCATAAGTTATACATATATGCACCATAATACATACACGCACCATCCCTATTAATTTATGTCTCTAAGCATCACTTTTCAAAACCCATAAAATACAACCTCCCTTAGATGTACATATACACGTATACATTCGTAAGTCTGTCATAATACTTACATTTATTATCAATCGTATTATCTTTTATGTGTCTTCATGTCAGATGGCAAGAATAAAAAAAGAAGAAAAACTCTACCTATTTCCTCCTTGTCCTTTGTTACGCGCTTTGTATAAGTAAAAGTCCACGTGACCAGCGCTATTCCGTAGTCTTGTTTTTTTTTTTTTTTTTTTTTTTTGCAATTTACTTGCATGAGTTGACAGTCGTTTCCTCCTGAATGTGCCGTCTCGATTTTTTTTTTGTTGAAAAGTAGTTCTGCTGTATCGTTACAGTTTGCTGTTGAATCTACGTAGATTAGTACACATACACACTCACATACACACACACAAACACACACACACACACACACACACACACACACACACACACACACACACACACATATATCTATATATTATTTATATATATATATATATATATATATATTATACATATATATGCATATATGTGTGTGCGTGTTTATGGTCGCATGTTTATTACTATTCATACACTAATCCAGACTTTGATTTGAACAACGTCAGCAGTACCAAAGCTATACATGAATGTACATATTCATGTATATCTTTGGTGAGAGTGACCTAAATTGGGTTAACTGTGGACGGATCTCTTGGGTATAAATACCACCTTTTTGTGTAACTTTTCTCATTCATTTACCTGAAGAGAGAGACAGGAGTCTCTGAAATATAGAATTTTCTCTCTGTAATTTGGCGTTTTATGAGCTCCATTTACAAGATGGAATTCTGTTGTAGCAGAACATTCATTACCAGTCACACACACACACACACACACACACACACACACACACATATATATTATATATATATATATATATAATGGTGTTGTATATATATATATATATATGTGTGTGTGTATATATATATATACATATTATATATATATATATACTATATATATATATATATATATATTATATATATATATTCACAAGCACATACATATAGTATCTTCGTCTTTGGCAGTCTTTAGTCGGTTGTACAATTACGAGCCAAGCCAGCATGCAGTAACCCCCTATTGATTCCGAACGGTTTGCGCGCGTGCGTGCGTGCAAGCGTTCAAGAGTGCTTGCGTGTCCGCTTCACTTACACACTTGCTTAATTAAACATTCCCATACCCTGATTGGCAGAATTCCCCTTGGGGCGTAAAAAAGGGAATACCAATCTTCAAGTAATTAATGATTTTTCGTACCCTAAGGATTGATGTGAATAATTGCTTAAACTGTGTCATGTTTACATTAAACAGCTGATTTTGACAGCTTGTGTCTTGGTAGTTCTGCCAGCCGTTGGATCGTCTCGATGTTACATGATAAAAACTATTCTTGGCAGTGCATAAAGATAGAAATTGACCAATTAAGCGTGTATCTGATTTTCCCCCCCCCCCCCCCCCCCCCCTCCCCCCCCCCCCCCCTCACACCCCCCCTTAACCCTCCAGCTTTAATGATATGTGCCAACTTCCTTAATTAAAGTTGATGCATAAA
>NC_087217.1:44079817-44094817 GCF_015104395.2 Macrobrachium nipponense | reverse complement strand
GAAGGAGTGGGGGGAGGGAGGAGGGGAAAGAGATGAGAGAGAGAGAAAGAGAGGCTCTAAGCTCTACTACAAGTGTGAGAGTCTGCCTGGAAAGCAGTGCAGGAGGCGACTCTATAAGGCCTCCAGGAAACCCTGGAAAAAAAAGTGGCGGCTGGAAAGATCTAGTAAAACCCACCCGTGAAAAAAAAAAAAAAAAAAAAAAAACAAAAAAAAAAAAAAAAATGCCGGGCTGGAAGGGTATGGGTAATGGGTGGATGGGTGGTCCTGGATGGGTGTACGGGTAGAGGTGTTTTTTTTTTTTTCGAAGGGGGGCGGGTGGGGGGAGGGGAGAAAGGGAATCCCACAAGGTGGTTTTATTCAGAGCAGCCACAGCGTTGAGGTCTTTATGAAGGTAATACAAAGATCGACCTTACGGATACTCAGACTCAGTGCCTATGCCCAAGCAAAAATATAAGAAGAACAAGAAGAAGAGGAGGAGGAGGAGGAGGAGAAGGAAGAGGAGGAGGAAGCACGAACTTCCTCCCTACCCACCTTACCTCTCTCGTCTTTATCTTGCCATTGCTTTGTTTGTATACTTATTTATTTATATTTATTTATATATGTCCTTGCTTCTGACGGCGTAGAGTGACACCTTTATCTAACTGGAGAGAGAGAGAGAGAGAGAGAGAGAGAGAGAGAGAGAGAGAGAGAGAGAGTCCTAAGTAGTTCAGGATTGTATTATTATTATTATATTATTGTTATTATTATTATTATTATTATTATTATTATTATTATTTGAAGGTAGGAGACCCTCTCTCAAAACATATTTTGTTAAAGATGATGGCAGCATCAGTGGAATTGATTTTATATATGGTCTTTTCAATTCTTCTTATTATTCTCTTCTCATCAGGGCTGATATTTGCTAATAGCTGGCCGATGTTCAAGATATGAACATCGGCCAGCTATTAGCAAATATCAGCCCTGATGAGAAGAGAATAACAAGAAGAATTGAAAAGACCATATATAAAATCATTTCCACTGATGCTGCCATCATCTTTAACAAAATATTATTATTATTATTATTATTATTATTATTATTATTATTATTATTATTATTATTATTATTTGTGGAATAAGTCTTAGTGCTATCCACAATGGTCCCAGAATTCATTCGGATCAAATCAATAACTTACAATCACGTTACCAGTGAGAGAGAGTCGAACATTGCGATGCTGTAGAAGAAAAGAGATTGAAAGTGTGAATTGTAGTCTGATAAAGCTTGAGAACGGAAACGCAAATGAGAGAGAGAGAGAGAGAGAGAGAGAGAGAGAGAGAGAGAGAGAGAGTTTTCACGGTCCTCTCATTAATCGTGTGGTTGATCTGAGGCTCATCTGACCAGTCCTTAATTAACCGACTTGGTGGTCAATCTTTTGAACCTTCCTTATTTGGAGAACACCATAAATCATCCGTTCTTCTTAGCGTTTAAATTTCGGAGTCATCACTTTGTTTATAGAGTTCAAATTCCGAAATCATTACTTTGTTTATTGCGTTTTCTGACATTATTGTA
This sequence comes from Macrobrachium nipponense, assembly GCF_015104395.2. NCBI lineage: Eukaryota > Metazoa > Arthropoda > Malacostraca > Decapoda > Palaemonidae > Macrobrachium > Macrobrachium nipponense. The sequence goes on along the minus strand of NC_087217.1, from coordinate 44,093,271 downwards.
TTTTTCTTTGCTGTAAATGTTCTCAAATATTTTTTAGGTGAAGTTCTGAAATATTCACATTTTATTTTGCGTTCAGTTTCCAGAATGAGTTCATTCTACTTCGCGTTGAAATTCAGAAATCAATAGATACTGTTTTTCGATCACACTGTGGTATCGTCACAATTTCATTGGCGTTCAGATTGCGAAAACATTGCATTCACAATCAGAAATCCTCGCATTGTTTATCGCGATCGAATTCCGAAATCATTGCTGTGTTTATAGAGTTCGAATTCCGAAATCATCACTTAATTTATCGCATTCTAATTCTGAAATCATAACTTCGTTTATTCCGTTCAAACTGCGAAATCATCCCTTTGTTTATTGTGTTCAGATTCAGAAATCATATCTTTGTTTATTAAGTTTACATTCCGAAATCATCACTTTGTTTATTGCGTTCAAATTTCGAAATCATATTGCGTTCAAATTCCGATATCATCATTTTGTTTATTACGTTCAAATTTCGAAATCATATTGCGTTCAAATTCCGAAATCATAACTTTGTTTTTCGCGTTCAAATACCGAAATCATCGCTTTGTTTACACAGTACAAAATCACATTCTTCCCCTATTCTCGTACTATCCCAACCCTCCACGAAAACAAAGCAAACAAAGATCAAACAAAGCAAAACAGAAAAGAAAAACAAAACAGAGCAAAAGAGAGTAACAAAACAAAGCAAAAAGAGAGAGAGAGAAAGAATTAAAACCAATGTTGTGTGCAGGTCGGAACATCAGAGAGAGAACACTCGAAATGCTTTGTCAATTTGACCGAAGCCGCTGTATACATAACCCATCACGGCATTTCGTGGAAGCGCTGTCACCTGGTGCATCCTGGACGCGTGAAAAATTGCATGCAACCTGCATCTCTCGCTGCATACGTGATTGTCCCAAGCGTTGTGGCGGGGGGTTGCTTTGCTCTAACTCCCTCCCCCTCTTCCCCTCCTCCTCCTCCTCCTCCTCCTCCCTCTTCCCCTTTCCAGTTATATTCAGATTGGAAGAGGATGTGGAGTGAATTACGAGCATATTGGTTGTTTAATATTTTTGTTTAGTTATTCCTATAAATTCAATACAGATGGTTTCATTTTGCTGAGAATTATGTACTGCAACTGTTCAATCCCTGTAAATGTGATGTGGGTTTGTTGCAAGAAAAACGCAGACACACCTAGAGACATATACATAAACACACACACACACACAAACATATATATGTATATATATATATATTATATTATATATATATATATATATATATATATATATATCTTATATATATATTATATATATATATGTGTGTGTGTGTGTGTGTGTGTGTGTGTGTGTGTGTGTATAACTGAATCACGAAAGTTAGAAACGTGATAAATCCATAAATAAAGATATAAGCCACGAGGGAAAATAAACAACGGAGTATCCGCGAGATCGTTCGACGTACAAACGTCCTTTAACTTAGCAGATGAACTGTTTATTTTCTCTCGTGGCTTATATCTTTATACACACACACACACATACATGCATTATATATATATATATATATAATATATATATATATATATATATATATATATAATATATATATATTTATACCTGTGAGGTGTGTCAAGGTTTCTCCAGAATTTATTATTATTATTATATTATTAACATTAATATCATTTACTCTGCAATAACAACTGCCCTGAGAAAAAATATTCAACGATTTAACACGAGGTTAATCTCACTGACAATCCCTCTTCACTTTCATCTGCGACGCAGCCTTGTCCTTTGTTAAACATAAAGATAAAGAGAAAAGGGGAGTGGTAGATTTAAACTTTAAACTGTGACACGGCACTGCTTACTTACTTATTCATTCAATCTGCTGAATGTGACAGGGGGAATAATACCTTTTATCCTGGCTTCCTAATGAAGCCCTTGTAAACGTCAACTTTGATCTTTTGCAGGGCTTTCTCTTATTCTGAGGAGTTCCCCTTGCCTGGCAAGGGTGCGGTTGCAGAAAACGAGGTCTGTGTCGCATTTATGATGTCGACTGTACCACAGTCGTTGGTGGATAACTTGGCCTTATTATAAAGCATTCTACAATATTGGCTGCTTTGCACACTTGTAAGCAATGCTCGTCATAAGCTATTTTGTTACCTTATTCAGGCAGTTACTGGTTTTTATTCGCTATTATATGCATAGATATATATATCTATATATATTTTATTATATATATTATATAATATCTTATTATAATTAATTATATATAAAACTATATATAATACCACACACACACAACACACACATATATATATATATATATATAATATATGATATATATTATATATATATATCTCAAAAAATTCTTTTTCTCCAGAATTACTGAGGAATTGAGGGCAGGAAGGAAGACATCCAACCCCAGTCTCTCTACGCCCAAGTGGAGAGAGAGAGAGAGAGAGAGAGAGAGAGAGAGAGAGAGAGAGAGAGAGGCACAAGCTAATTGTTGGAAATATGTTCCCGATTTCGTTTTGACTCTTTCTCTCTGTCTCTCTGTGTCTCTCTCTTTCCCTGAAATTGTTTGAACTGAATTAGAGAGAAAGAAGAAGTGAACACCCCATATAATTGGTGTGTGTGTAGAGAGAGAGAGAGAGAGAGAGAGAGAGAGAGAGAGAGACCTTGTAGGAATAACTTTCATCCCCTTTAGAAAATCTCTCTCTCTCTCTCTCTCTCTCTCTCAGTTGTTTGAACAAGAAGGGAAACCTTTTTATAAGACATATGGTTGCTGTAATGAGCTGTTCTGATTTTTCCCCAGAATTAATGGGGGACTTTTATTTTATCTTTTTATGACATATATGTATAGGAGTTGCGTCAAAGAATCAAAGTGGACATCAACATATCTTTTGATATATAAAAGACGACATTCGCGCTGCTAAGGTTTATATAGAACTTGCTATACATTGCTTTATAGAATAGTATTATACATTATGAAATTGCTTACATTATGGGGTTTAACGTTGGTGGCCATGGGTAGCAGTGAGGCTGTGAAGTAAGTTTGAACTTCAATCATAGATACTGTGAGTTTCAAGAGCACAGTATTACAAATTCAATTATTTTTTTTAGCTAAACACTCAAAGGGTTTTTATGTTAGTCTTCAGACCTTGGAAGAGGTTTTTAACTGAAATCAAAGATGCTGTGAGTTTCAAAGGGTTAGTTATATTAGTGTTGAGGCCATTAAAATGTTTGAACTCATATCAAAGATGGTGTGAGTTTCGAGGACAGATTATTACAAATTAAAATTTGTTTTAAATTAAACACTTAAAGTGAATTTATAATAGTCTAGAGGCCATTGAAAGGTTTTGAACTCACATCAGAGATGCTGAGAGTTTCATGAGGACATTATTACAAAATAAATTTATTCGAATTAAACACCTAAAGAGTATTTGTATTTGATCCTAAAATCTTTTCAAGAAAGGGGTTGTCTGCTTGGAAGTTTGCATTTGTTTGCTTAACAGACGCATGTCTAAGTCATTTTTCATAATGATTTTAGATGCTAGATGTCCTAAAGGAGTATGAATAATGAAGTATATTCAGGAATTCAAGTTAAAATCGTTTAAAATAACCTTGATGGAATTTGTATCGCAAAGGTTGATGTCGAACATACTATAGCAGATTCACATCTGAACCGTGCATTTGATGTCTAGGCCAGTCCCTTACGACGCTCCTGATTGGTTATTGATAAACCAATCACGACTGGAAACTTTCAGTCTCTCTCGAGAGTTCACATGGGTATCATCTATGTTCCACCTTTCCTGAGGGATACGTCTTGCAAAAGTATCCGTCAGGAGAGGTGGAACACACATCCTGCCTATGTGAACTCTCTCGAGAGACTGAGGAGAGCTTCCAGCCTTGTGATTGGCTTATCAACAGCCAATCAGGAGCGTCGTAAGGGACTGGCCTACACATAAGATGCACGGTTGATGTGAATCTACTATAGTTGGCTCTTTGTGTTAATTATTCAGTACTGTTAGATTGCTGTAATGTCATCATAACACAAATATAAATCTTATTGAAGACTTGGCGTAGATTCCCATCTCCCCCCCCCCCCTCCCCAGCAACAACAACCACAACAACAGCAAGAGCCGTCTAAAGCAACTGATCTTTTACTGATCTTTTGATCTCTCTTAACGACCGCTGATCTTTTTCCGGGCTCTGCACAGTGACGTGTAATTTTCGGGAGAGCGATGATCCCTGCCGAATGACGGGGGTCAGTGATCGCTTAATAGGACCGCCATGGCCTTGGGGGAGGGGGGTTGGTTGCTGATGGAGGAACAATTACCTTGTGTACGCATTCACTCTATTCTCTTATGTGGTTCTTCATTTTCTCCTTAAGATTTTGCAGGGGATTCGGAGGAAATGACCATGATTTTTTCAGGGTATAGGGACCTCCCATTTTGCAGGGTATCCCTAGTGAATTTACCAGATGCGATTTGTATAAGGACCTCAATGTAGTTTTCCAATTTCCCTAGATGACCCTGATTTTGCGATGGTTTAAAGACCTAAGACTTTCCCAATGTAGTTTCTAGATTTCAACAGTGGATGACCCTGATTTTGCGATGGTTTAAAGACCTCAATGTAGTTTTCATTTCCCTAGTGGATGACCTTGATTTTGCGAGGGTATAAGGACCTCAATGTAGTTTTCATTTCCCTAGTGGATGACCCTGATTTTGCGATGGTTTAAAGACCTCAATGTAGTTTTCATTTCCCTAGTGGATGACCCTGATTTTGCGATGGTTTAAAGACCTCAATGGAGTTTTTCCCAATTTCCAAACCCTAGTGGATGACCCTTATTTTGCGATGGTTTAAAGACCTCAAATGTAGTTTTTTTCATTTCTCCCTAGTGGATGACCCTGATTTTTCGAGGGGTATAAGGACCTCAATGTAGTTTTCATTTCCCTAGTGGATGACCCTGAATTTTGCGATGGTTTAAAAGACCCTCAATGTAGTTTTCATTTCCCCCAGTGGATGACCCTGATTTTTGCGATGGTTTAAAGACCTCAATGTAATTTTCATTTTTCCCTAGTGATGACCCTGATTTGCGAGGGTATAGGACCTCAATGCAGTTTTCATTTTGCTAAAGTGGGATGACCCTGATTTTGTTTTTGCGATGTTTAAAGACCTCAAATGTAATTTTCATTTCCCTAAGTGGATGACCCTTATTTTGCGATGGTTTTTAAAGACCTCAATGAAATTTTCATTTCCCTAGTGATGACCCTTATTTTGCGATGGTTTCTTTAAAAGACCTCAAATAATTTTCATTTTCCCTAGTGGATGACCCTGATTTTACGAGGGTTTAAAGACCTCAATTTAATTTTCATTCCTTAGTGGATGACCCTTATTTTGCGACGGTTTAAAAAAGACCTCAGTTAGTTTTCATTTCCCTAGTGGACTGACCCTGATTTTGCGAGGGGGTTTTTTAAAGAAACCTCAATGCAGTTTTTCACTTCCCTAGTGGATGACCCTTGATTTTGCGATGGTTTAAAGACCTCAATGTAGTTTTCATTTCCCTAGTGGATGACCCTTATTTTGCGATGGTTTAAAGACCTCAATGTAGTTTTCATTTCCCTAGTGGATGACCCTTATTTTTCTTTGCGAGGGTTTGGGTTTAAAAGACCCCTCAATGCAGTTTTCACTTCCCTAGTGGATGACCCTGAATTTTTGCGATGGTTTAAAGACCTCAAAATGTAATTTTTCATTTCCCTAATGGATGACCCGTATTTTGTGCGAAGGTATAGGGACCCTCAAAATGCAGTTTTTCATTTCACCAAGTGGATGACCCTGATGTCTGGCGAAGGGGTATAGGACCATCATCATGCAGTTTTTCATTTCTTAGTGGGATGAACCTTGATTTTGCGCAGGGATAATAGAAGGACCTCATGCAGTTTTATTTCCCTATGTGGATGACCCTTGATTTTTGCCGAGGGTATAGGGACCCTCATGCAGTTTTCAGATATTGCACCCTATTGTGGAAATGACCCTGATTTGGCGAGGGTATAGGGACTCCATATGCAGTCTTTTCATTTCCTAGTGGATGACTCTCCCTGATTTGCGAGGGTGAGTAGGGACCTCAAATGCAGTTTTACAATTATCCCTAGATAGATGACACCTGATTTTGCGAGGCTATAGGGGACCTCATGCAGTTTTCATTTCCCTAGAATGCCCTGATTTTGCGAGGGTAATACGGGACCTTCAAATGCAGTTTTCATTTTCTTAGTGGAGAACCTGATTTGCGAAAGGGTATAAAAGACCTCAATGCAGTTTTTACATTTCCCTAGTGGATGACCCTCAATGATTTTGTCGAGGGTATAGGACTCGTCAATGGCAGTTCTTTCATTTTCCTAGTGGATGACAAACTGATTTTGCGAGGGTATAAGGGACTCAAATGCAGTTTTTCATTTTCCTAGTGGATGGACCTGATTTTTTGCTAGGGTATAGGGACATGTCAATTGCAGTTGTTTTCATTTCCCATATGGATGACCCTGATTTTGCGAGGGTATAAGTGGACCTCAATGCAGTTTTTCATTTCCCTAGTGGATGACCCTGATTTTGCGGAGGGAATTTTGGGATCAATTGGTAGATTTTCATTTCCCTATTGGGATGACCCTGATTTGCAAGGTATAGGGACCTCATGCAGTTTTTCATTTCCCCCTAGTTGGATGACCCTGATTTTGCGAGGGTATAGGGACCTCAAGTGTAGATTTCCATTTCCCTATTGGAAATTTTTGACCTAATTTTGGCCCAAGGTAATAGGACTCAATCGGCAGTTTTTATTTCGCCTAAGTGGATGAACCCTTGATTTTTTTGCGAGGTTATAGGACCTGAATGTAGATGTTCATTTCCTAGTGGATGACCCTGATTTTTTTTGCGAGGGTAATAGGGACCTCAAATGCAGTTTTTCATTTCCCTAAGTGGATGACCCTGATTATTTGCGAGGAATAGGGACCATCAATTGCAGTTTCAATTTCCCTAGGTGGATGACCCTGATTTTGGCGAGGTATAGGGACCTCAATGCAGTTTTCAATTTCCTAGTAATGACCCTGATTTTGCCGAGGGTATATGGACCTCAATGTAGATTTCATTTCCCTATGGATGACCCTGATTTTGCGAGGGTATAGGGACCTCAATGTAGTTTCATTTCCCTAGTGGATGACCCTGATTTGCGAGGTATAGGGACCTCAATGCAGTTTTAATTTCCCTAGTGGATGACCCTGATTTTGCGAGGTATAGGGACCTCAATGCAGTTTCATTTTGCTAGTGGGATGACCCTGATTTTGCGAGGGTATAGGGACCTCAATGCAGTTTTCATTTCCCTAGTGGATGACCCTGATTTTGCGAGGGTATAGGGACCTCAATGCAGTTTTCATTTCCCTAGTGGATGACCCTGATTTTGCGAGGGTATAGGGACCTCAATGCAGTTTTCATTTTGCTTATGGATGACCCTGATTTACGAGGGTATAGGGACCTCATGCAGTTTTTCATTTCCCTAGTGGATGACCCTGATTTTGCGAGGGTATAGGGACCTCAATGCAGTTTTCATTTTCCTAGTGGATGACCCTGATTTTGCGAGGGTATAAGGACCTCAATGCAGTTTTCATTTCCCTAGTGGATGACCCTGATTTTGCGAGGGTATAGGACCTCAATGTAGTTTCATTTCCCTAGAGATGACCCTGATTTTGCGAGGGTATAGGGACCTCAATGCAGTTTTAATTTCCCTAGTGGATGACCCTGATTTTGCGAGGGTATAGGGACCTCAATGCAGTTTTCATTTCCCTAGTGGATGACCCTGATTTTGCGAGGGTATAGGGACCTCAATGCAGTTTTCATTTTCCTAGTGGATGACCCTGATTTTGCGAGGGTATAGGGACCTCAATGCAGTTTTCATTTCCCTAGTGGATGACCCTGATTTTGCGAGGGTATAGGGACCTCAATGTAGATTTCATTTCCCTATTGGATAACCCTGATTTTGCGAGGGTATAGGGACCTCAATGCAGTTTTCATTTCCCTAGTGGATGACCCTGATTTTGCGAGGGTATAGGGACCTCAATGCAGTTTTCATTTCCCTAGTGGATGACCCTGATTTTGCGAGGGTATAGGGACCTCAATGCAGTTTTCATTTTCCTAGTGGATGACCCTGATTTTGCGAGGGTATAGGGACCTCAATGCAGTTTTCATTTCCCTAGTGGATGACCCTGATTTTGCGAGGGTATAGGGACCTCAATGCAGTTTTCCATTAGTCCAGCGGAAGAACTCGAAATCGGCCTCCTAAAGACGGTGAGATACGTCTTTTGTTGTGTGGGATAGTGAAATATTCCAAACATTTGTCATTAGCTTGTATAGTGAAACGTTTCTGACCTTTGTTCTTACATGGGATAGTGAAATAATCCAAACGTTTGTTGTAATGTGGTCGTAATGATCAGGTTTCTTACTTTTGTTGTCGTGTATCCATTTGATACATTTCAAACGTTTGCTGTCGTCTTTATATCTTATTGTATCTTAGGATGGTTGTATTTTTATTGTCTTATTAGCTTTTAAAAATGGTTGTATCTTCATCTTTATCTTAATATCTTTCACGATTCATTTTGCATAGCATATTTCTAACGCGAAGAAATTCAAAGTTTGTAACGACACTACGAAAGGAAATCCTTCGAGGAAAGAGAAATAATAGCCAGAATTTTTTTCTCTTCCAAGAATTTCTTACCAGCTCCCAAGGTCTCTCTCTCTCTCTCTCTCTCTCTCTCTCTCTCTCTCTCTCTCTCTCTCTCTGTGGAACTAAGCCCCCTTCAAGCTGACCTTCCGATAATGTGTATTCACCGGAATCTCTATTTATGTATGTCGTTATTTTCGTATTTACCTCGGAATATCCTCCTACATGCTCAGGAGGACGCGCTCAGATTCTCGGGCGTGCACGCGCGCAAGCAAACAAGTGCGTACGTACGTACGTAACGCATAATATTAAGAAAGAATTTTTTTTTTCTTTTTTATCCGACGCTGCCCTTACATCTCTGTTGTCATGTGACTGCGACGCCCTTCTTCCCCGGAAGACTTTTCAAGGTTAAGGCCGAGGTAAATAAACGTGCGGTGTGCGAAACCGTTATCGCGCGTTTTATATTGTCCCCTTTCCGTTAGGGAGGTTTCGGACGAAGCTGGCGAGAGAGAGAGAGTGAGAGAGAGAGGGAGAGAGAGAGAGAGAGAGATAGGGGGGGGGGGGCGGCTTTGGGGGGCGCTATTACGCACTGAGTTCGTAGGCTCTGATCTGACGCAGAAAGGGATATATAAGCCTTGTTTATGTAAAATCTCTTTCGGGAGGGTGTTCGTATTTGAAGAGTTTTGGAAAAGAGAGAGAGAGAGAGAGAGAGAGAGAGAGAGAGAGAGATCTTTTTTACATAAATGAATTTCGGGGACGGTGTTCGAACCTGAAGAGTTCTTGAAAATCGGGGAAATGGGGTAGGTGTTCCCATTTTTTTTTCTTTTTAATTGATGATTTCTAGGATGGAGGGGAAGGGGTGGTCTTATTTATGCCAAATCTTTTGAGGGCGTCTCTGTCAAACCAAAGAAAGTCTCTGGAAAACCAAAGGGTGTCTTTGAAAAACCAAAAGGGCTTCTCTGAAAAACAAAAAGGGTGTCTTTAAAAAATCAAAGATCATCTGAAAAACCCAAACTGTATATGAAACACCAACGAGTGTCTGAAAAACCAAAGGGTGTCTCTGGAAAAACCAAAGTGTATCTGAAAAACCAAAGAATGTCTTAAGAACCAAAGGGTATCTGAAAAATCAAAGTGTGTCTGAAAAACCAAAGAGTGTCTGAAAGTCCAAAGGGTTCTCTGAAAAACCAAAAGGTGTCTCTGAAATACCAAAGTGTGTGTGAAAAACGAAAGTGTGTCTAAAATACCAAACTGTGTCTGAAAAGCCAAAGTGTATCTGAAAAACCAAAGGGTGTCCAAAAAACCAAAATGTGTCTGAAAAATCAAAAGGTGTATTTGAAAAGCAAAGGTTGTCTGAAAAACCAAAGGGTCTCTCTGTAAAAACCAAAATGTCTGAAAAATCAAAAGGGTGTCTGAAAAACCAATGGGTGTCTGAAAAAACAAAGTGTATCTGAAAAACCAAAGGGTGCCTCTGAAAATCCAGCAAAGTTTAACTTTCTCAGGAATCACAGAGTGAAATGACGAGGGAAAAGAGTTACATTACATTCCACCAACAGAATGACAAAAGAATGACCGTGAGAGAGTTCTGGTGTACAGCATGACTATGGAGAAACCCTCTCTCTCTCTCTCTCTCTCTCTCTCTCTCTCTCTCTCAGGTAGACAGTCATGGAATGATCGCCACCTTGCGACAACCACTGGACTTTTTTTTTTGAGCAACTTTTTTTCTAGCTCTTTTGTTTCCCGTCATTGTTGTTGCGTCAGGTGCCCTTGTTCTTGCTCACTATGTGTAAGCGTTTGCCTGATTTCATTTGTTTGTTGTGTTTGTTCGTTTGTTTCAGTTGTCTGATTGCCTCTTCAAGCGAAGATGCAACGCATTTGTACTCTTGAGGCAATTCTTGTATTTGAACGAATTTACTCACATTTTTATGTATTTTATTTTTTAATTTGTTGGTTTATGTTTTATTTATTCTAAAAATTTACCTTTCTTTGTTTCCTACCTTCAGCAACTGCTTTCAAATGAAGTCCATATGCTTTGGAAGACTGATTCCCACCCTAAGACAATTCTCTTTGCATTTTAAATTTTCTCACATTTTTATCTACTTATTTAATAATTGTTATTGTATTTTTTTCTAATAACTGTCTTTTTTTTCTGTGTTTCGTATGACTTTCTGTTACTCCAATGAACACCAAAATAATCTTCGGAAGCTTCAATTTCAAGTCAGTGGCCCCTTGGTGGGCTTGTTCCATATGAATATTGAATTTCTTACTTCAAATAAAATATAGGTTTTTATAGTTAACTAATAATCACAGGCTATCTTTATCTCTCTGTTTTTCTCAACCATCTGGTCTGCGTTCTTGCGCCACGCAATGAAACAATAATGTAGAATCTGACATTATACTTTCATTTTCATATTCAAATTTTATCTACAATTGTTTTTTTTTATTCTATTTTATTACTTTTTGTAGAAACTGACATTAAACTTTCATTTTTATATTCAAATTTTATCTACAATTTTTTTTTATTATTATTTTTTATGCAGAATCTGACATTAAACTTTTATTTTTATATTCAAATTTTATCTACAATTGTTTTGTTATGTTATTTTGTTAATTTTTATTTAGTATCTGACATTAAACTTTCATTTTTATATTCAAATTTTATCTACAATTGTTTTATTTATTTAATTTTTTATGTAGAATCTGACATTATACTTTCATTTTTATATTCAAATTTTATCTACAATTTTTTTTTTGTTCTATTATTTTTCATGTAGAATCTGACATTGAACTTTCATTTTTATATTACAATTTTATCAATTTTTTTTATTTATTATGTAGAATCTGACATTAAACTTTCATTTTTATTTTCAAATTTTAACCACAATTGTTCTTTTTATTTTATTTTATTTTTTTTATGTACTAGAATCTGACATTAAACTTCCATTGTTATATTCAAATTTTATCTGCAATTGTTTTTTTAATGATTATTTTTAATGTAGAATCTGACATTAAATTTTCATTTTTATTTTCAAATTTTATCTACAATTTTTATTTTTATTTTATTCTATTATTTTTTCTGTAGAATCTGACATTAAGCTTTAATTTTTATATTAAAATTTTATCTACAATTGTTTTTTTTATTATTTTTTATGTACTAGAATCTGACATTAAACTTTCATTTTTATATTAAAATTTTATCTACAGTTGTTTTTTTTATTTTATCATTTTTTACGTAGAATCTGACATTAAACTTTCATTTTCATATTCAAATTTTATTTACAATTATTTATTTTATTTTCTTTTATTTGTTATGTAGAATCTGACATTAAACTTTCATTTTTATATTACAATTTTATCTACAATTTTTTTTATTGTGTTATTTTTTATGTAGAATCTGCCATTAAATTTTCATTTCTACATTCAAATTTGATCTACAATTGTTTTTTATTTTATTTTATTATTTTTTATGTAGAATCTGACATTAAACTTTCATTTTCATATTCAAATTGTATCTACAATTTTTTTTATGGTATTTTATTCTTTTTTATGTAGAATCTGACATTAAACTTTCATTTTTATATTCAAATTTTATCTACAATTGTATTTGTTTTTAATTTATTTTTTATGTACTAGAATCTGACATTAAATTTTTATTTTTTTCAAATTTTATCTAAAATTTTTTCGTTTATTTTATTTTATTTTTTTTTTTCTTGTAGCGTTACATAAAAAAGTCAATGCTGATGCAAATGCTCCTAGCATCGACTGAGAGATATGACTTGTGATAATTCTGGTTAATATTCTTTATAACACATTTTCTCCACTTTGACATTTTATGTATTCATTTCAGTTTTATAGCAAGAGCTGCCTCGACAGGGGTGGGGAAAAATAAATACCCAGCGGCATACTGTTTTTAATTTTCTGTAATCATCAGGAGATCTCTTCTTTGAACTGTATTAAAAACTTTTATTGTTAATATTATAATATATTTATGTGTATATATTTCTCCCTGAGAACTTGCCCTTGGTGAATAGCAGCTGCTTACTCTATCCATTCTAAATGATTTATTGTTTTATCAGTAAGTTATTTTCATCTCTGAAATAAGTCATCAAGTGTCTAATAAATCATTTATTAATATGTCAGATTATTGTTTAAACTAGACAATTTATTCATAGATAAATTTACCTCATAAATAATTTATCAATATATCTCAGGTAATTTATTCATCTATCAATGAATTAATCAGTTCATCCCCGAAGTAATGTATTTATACATCACTGACACCCCCGAGAGCCCGCTTTGCAGAAAAGCTGCAAGCATTAATACATGATACATTTATTCATTTATCTTTCAAATAACTTATCAGCGTCCATTAGGAAATTTATTAATCCAGCAATAAATTTGTCTGAGATCATTTATTTATACATATCAAGTAATATATCTATTTCGTAATTTTGCACCGAAAGCTCGCTTGTAAAAAAAAAAAAAAAAAACATATATATATATTTTCCAGAATTCCTTTTTTTTTTTCTTTTTTCTTTTTTTTTCAGCCTCGCCCGTCCAGCCGGCAAAGACTCCTTCTATACAGGACTCGGTCCAATTTCATTTCCCCAGCTCGTAATTCATAGCTGGCTGAGAAATTCGCTCCCGAAAAAAAACAAAAAAACTGGAAAGTGTCTGGTTACGAGCATTTTTCCCCTCTCCTTTCTGGGTCGTATTACCCTCCCTGCTGCAAGAGGCTCTCTCTCTCTCTCTCT
>NC_087217.1:44059817-44077317 GCF_015104395.2 Macrobrachium nipponense | reverse complement strand
AATTAGCAGTCCATTCCAAAGCAAGTGAACACTAAGATAAGCAAGAAATAAAAAAAGTGGGAAGGCTATGGAAAATATGATTTCTACAGTAAAAATATAAAATGGTTAGAAATAAATGAAGAATTAAACAAAGATTGGGATAACATTTTCGTAGGTGATGATATACAGGTAAATACGGAGATATAATATAAAATATTAGAGAAAATAGTGGATAAATATATACCGAAGAAGAAAAGTAAACATCAGTCATGCATTCCAAGAGACAGAAGGATCTTGTTCCAGAAAATCAGAAAGTGGAAAAAAGGTCTTGCAAAAGAAAAAAATGCATGGAAAGTGATGAAACTAAAAAGTAAGATAGAAAATGCATAACAAAAGATTATACAATCAAAAGAAAATGAAAAACGGGACTTGGAAGAAAAAACCTAGTAAATATCAAGCAAAACCCCAAACTATTGTACTCGTATGCAAAAAGATGTATAAAAGAAGAATATAAATAGGCTCTCTAAGAATTGAAGGGAGATTAATGAATGAAAAAAAGGAAATATGCAACATATTGGCAGAAAGATATAAGAGAGAATTCACCCCTAGAATTGATAATGAAGATAATGATACAGAAATAAGGGAGGAAAATAGTGAATATTTATCAGACATAGCTATTAATGAAGCCGATATTGTGCAGGCTATTAATGAAATAAAAAATGGAACTGCAGCTTGGCCTGATGGTGTCCCTGCTATTTTGTTAAAGAAAGTAGTTCATTCTATCGCAAAGCAACTTAATATAATTAAGACAAAGTGTAGATACAGGCAAGATTTATGATGAGCACAAATTAGCATATATTACCTCTACATTCAAAAGTGGATCAAGACTAGAGGCAAGTAATTGTAGGCCTGTGAGTCTAACATCACATATTATGAAAGTGTATGAAAGGGTAACGAAGAAAAATATTATGAAATATTTAATAAAAAATAATTTGTTTAATATAGGACAACATGGTTTTGTACATGGAAAAAGTACACAAACCCAACTGTTAGTCCACCGTGAGAACATATTCAAAAATATGAAAAACGGAAATGAAACAGATGTGGTTTATCTAGACTTTGCAAAAGCTTTTGACAAGGTAGACCATGATATATTAGCAAAGAAAATTAGAAAACATAATATAGTGGACAAAGTAAGAAGATGGTTAAAAGAATTTTTACACAACAGAAAACATAGTTATTGCAAACGATGAGAAATCGGATGAAGCTAAGGTAACATCCGGTGTGCCAGAAGGTACGGTGTTAGCTGCATTACTGTTTGTTACTATGATTGCAGACATAGACAGTTATGTTAAGGACTCGGTAGTGAGTAGTTTCGCCGATGACACAAGAATAAGTAGAGAAATTACTTGTGATGAAGATAGGAACGCGCTACAAAGAGACGTTAATAAAGTATATGATTGGGCAGAGGTAAATAGGATGGTATTTAACTCTGATAAATTTGAATCAATAAATTATGGAGATAGAGAAGGAAAGCTATATGCAATAGGGGACCTAATAATGGGACAATCACAAATAAGGAAGCAGTTAAAGACCTTGGTGTGATGTTAAATAGGAAAATGTTATGCAATGATCAAATAGCAGTTCTATTGGCAAAATGTAAAGCAAAAATGGGAATGTTGTTACGGCACTTCAAAACAAGAAAAGCTGAACACATGATTATGCTTAATAAAACGTATGTTCGTAGTCCACTTGAATATTACAATATGGTATGGTACCTACGCTATCAAAAGGATATTGCACAAACAGAGTGTACAAAGGTCCTTTACAGCTAGAATAGAAGAAGTTAAGTATCTTGACTACTGGGAAAGACTACAGTTTTTTAAATTATGTAGTTTAGAAAGGAGAAGAGAACGCTACATGATAATTCAGGCATAGAAACAGATAGAAGGAATTGCCGAAAACATCATGAAGCTAAAAATATCAGAAAGAGCAAGCAGAGGTAGATTAATAGTGCCCAAAACTATACCAGGAAAAATAAGGAAAGCACACAGGACATTAATCCACTACGCACCAGCATCGACAATGCAGCGTCTATTCAATGCATTGCCAGCTCATCTGAGGAATATATCAGGAGTGAGCATAGATGTGTTTAAGAATAAGCTCGACAAATATCTAAGCTGCATCCCAGACCATCCAAGATTGGAAGATGCAAAATATACCGGAAGATGCACTAGCAACTCTCTGGTAGACATTAGAGGTGCCTCACACTGAGGGACCTGGGGCAACCCGAACAAGATGTAAGGTCTGTAAGGTATGGTCTCTCTCTCTCTCTCTGCCTGTCCTATCTGTCTCTCTGTATAGAAGCATAGTTTTCTTTCCACCTCTTCTTCTGGAAACACCTTCAAACTCTTTCACTGATATATGTAGTTTCTCTTCACTATCACCAGTCTGTACTATCTCATCAAACATGGCAACACTTCATCTGCGACCTGTTTTATCCCACAATTTTGTACTAATAACTTTTGTATTTTATCTGACTCTCTGCACTACTCTATATATATAAAGACAGCAAACTAACATGGGATACAAAATGCATCCTTCTCTCAGACCCACTTTTACTGCAAACCAGGCACTCTCCGGGCTTCATGTTTCCACTCTGACAACTTATCTCCCATATCATATATTCTCACTAAATAAAGCCATCGAGTGGTCATGGGGTACATAACACATCATCATCTCAGACCCACTTTTACACCAAACCAGGCACTCTCTGGGCTGCATGTTCCCACTCTTGACAACTTATCTCCTATATCATATATTCTCACTAAATAAAGCCATCAAGCGGTCATCGGATACTTAACACATTATCATCTCAGAGCCCACTTTTACACCAAACCAGGCACTCTTCGGGATTCATATTCTCACCCCTGACAACTTATCTCCTATATCATAATATTATATTCTCACAAAATAAAGCCATCAAGCATTCATGGGGTACATAACACATCCTCATTTCACGACACTTAAACAAAACCAGGCACTCTTTTTCATGTACGTACGTCATTAGCTGGGATTATCCTTCTATCCACTATGTTATCTCAGTACTTGTTGCCTAGTAAGAATGATCCTTCTACCATCAAGTTCCTATTTTAAAAATTAACAGAAGTAGGAGTAGACGATGTAAGTTGGAGTCCAAAGGTATTAGTACGTAAACAGCATTAATATACGAGGGGGGGTTGTTGATTTGATGAGAGAAATACTGTGCCATGGGATTTATTTCCGTTTGAGTGTGTGTGTTGTGTGTGTGTGTATAACCCAAACCATTAGGATAAAAGCAGAAGTGAGAGAGAGAGAGAGAGAGAGAGAGAGAGAGCAGGTATCCCAGATGTAGAGAACCCCTATATAGTCTTGAGTGTGAGATAACGTAGCCTCGTGGGTGTAACGCGTGTACCTGAGTACCCTTTGCAACATAGCCCCACAACCTCACCCCACTCCTCTTACCCTTCCTGGGCTAATAATAATAATAATTACATTACTCACACATATAGAGGCTTGTACCCTACACAGTTACAAATCCCTCCCTACCCCCTCCCCCAAAATGTACTCAATATGGGACCCCTATGGGCAGATTCGTACCTGCGAATTAAAAAGGGCGATGGTTGGCGGCCCAGGTTTTTGTCAGAAGTTCTCTCTTCTCTCTCTCTCTCTCTCTCTCTCTCTCTCTCTCTCTTCTTCTTCTCTTCTTCTTCTTCTTCTTCTTCTTCTTCTTCTTCTTTCGACAGTTTTCCGTCTTTTGACAAAACAAGAGAGAATCTATTGTTGAAATTGGGAAGCTGTGTAATGTCTCTCTCTCTCTCTCTCTCTCTCTCTCTCTCTCTCTCTCTCCAGTTTTCACTTTCTCTTGACAAAGCAAGAGATCCGTAAACCTGCGTAAACCGAAAAGGTATAAAAAACGTCAAGTCAGTTTTATTGATTATTAAGTGACCCCCGTTTTGGGCAACTTCCTTTGAGCTGTCTCACGATTCTATGGGTATACGGTATATTTTTTTATCTTTTTGTGGGTACAATTCGCGGTCACTCCCATACTATAAGGGTCCTATGGCCCTTGGCATCAAAAAAAGATGGTCAGGGCATTAGTGTGTAGGGTACGCATCTGGTCCTTATTAGCAAAGCCGTAGAATTGATTATTATCCCCTTTTTTATTTGTTCATTTTTTATATATTTATTTATTTATATATTTTTCTATTCATTTATTTATATTATTAGTATATTTAGATGTTAATCGGTATATATTTTTTTATTTATTTACGTTCGTTTTCATTACATTTATTCGTTTCCTGTGTTGATAAAATGCTTGGTGGCCTTCTCTCGGCTCTCTCTCTCTCTCTCTCTCTCTCTCTCTCTCTCTCTCTCGTTAGATTATTTTGACGTATTTTGCCTTTTAATGCCTTTTAATTTTAATGCTGCCGTTTTTCTCGGAGCAGACTCTCTCTCTCTCTCTCTCTCTCTCTCTCTCTCTCTCTCTCTCTCTCTCTCTCAATCCTGCTTCTACAGATAGGTGAGCACACGATGTCTCCTCTTAGGATGGACTAACAAGTCTTTGAGACATCCTAATCCTTGTAAACCTTGTAACTCTCTCTCTCTCTTTTTCTGCATAAGTAAGGTAGTATTTTATTCTCTCTCTCTCTCTCTCTCTCTCTCCTTTCAAGGATGATTCAGTTTGCAGGGAGGCGGCCCGCTAAGGCTTCTTAAATGAACTTGGCCTGTCACCCGATGGCTCTGTTTTCTGCAGTGTTGACACTTTTCGTTCGTCTCTCCTTTGCCTTGCTTCGCAGGAGAGAGAGAGAGAGAGATATTTAGAAAAAGAGATAAATAAAGAGAGAGTAAGAGAGAGAGAGCGAGCTAGTTAAATATACATACACATACTATGTGTATGTATATTTAACTATATATATATATATATATATATATATATATATATATATATATATATATATATATATATATAGAGATGAGAGTAAGAGAGAGATGAGAGAGAGAGACGAGAGAGAGAGAGATAGAGAGAGAAGAGAGAGAGAAAGGGAAAGAGCGAGAGAAGGAAACAATCAAGATCCCTAAAATATTCATGAAACGGGACTTGAAGATCTATCAAAGACCACCCGTGTATTTTCGTGGGACCACACTTTGGTGGGCGCGAGAAATCAGCCATTGCTGCTTTCTCCTTTTGGTACTTTCTTTCGAGGAAAGTCAGCAGCCAGTCAGTCGCCTTAATAGATAAGGAGGGAAAGTGGACGAGGAAAGAAAGGGTGAGAAAGCACGCGTGGTTTTTGGGGAGTCAGAGAGAGGACGGGAAAGGTATGACGGAAAGTAGGAACCCTTTACTTCCGTCCACCCTTGATCAATATTTGAGCAAGGACCGCTTCCCCTTGCTCGGTGTAGGTAGGATATTGTGTGTGTGTGTGTGTGTGTGTGTGTGTGTGTATTTGATTGTTTGTTTCAAATCGTGCTTTTCTCTGTATAAGACGAAGATGCGCCCTCTCTGTTTGATCAAGTATTATTTGTTTCATATTGTGCTTTTCTCTGCATTAAGACGAAGATGCTCTCCCTTTGTTTGACCAAGCACTGAACCTTTGCTTGCGTGAATAATTGATTTGTTTGCCAAGCAACTAAAGCATTTTGATTTCATAGTTTCATATTGTTTGCTTCTCTGTATTAAGACGAGAATGCTCTCTCTTTGTTTGACCAAGCACTGAACCTTTGCTTGGGTGAATAATTGATTCGTTTTCCAAGCAACTAATGCAAATACATTTAATATTTCTAATTTCGAGGTCTATTCATATCATTGGTAATACGGCTGTGCTATGATTATGTGAAAGCCTTTACCAGACGTTTAAGAAGGTTTTAATGGCTGTAAACACGGTTTTCATAAATATCTTTTTTTCAGTATGCTCTCCATCTTATGGAAGTGTTTCTCCGTAGGGGGTTAGTGCCGTCAATGGATCTCATGCGGTGCACTGTAGGCATTACATAAGGTTCTTTGCTGCGTGCCTTCCTTAGGCCCATAGCTGCAACCCCTTTCGTTCCTTTTACTGTACCTCCTTTCATATTCCCTTTCTTCATCTTACTTTCCTCAACCCTCTCCTAACAATTGATTCACAGTGCAACTTCTTTTGAGGTTTTCCTTCTGTTACACCTTTCAAACTTTCTACTGTCAATTTCTATCTCAGCGCTGAATGACGAATGACCTCATAGGTCCCAGTGCTTGGCCTTTGGCCTACATTTTATATTCAACTCAACTCAACTTATGGAAGTGTGTTGCCTTTACTTCCCATCATCACTTGAAGCGCAAGAAAAGTCCATTAGGGCGGTTTTTATGAAAGACGTTGCAACCTGGGTGTCTTTTGAAGCAGCCATCTAAGGCACCCGGACTTTTTTTTTTATCTTCTTAAACAAAAGCAAACAAGGAAATCCATTTGCTTTTATCCTCCCCCTGTGTACCAGAAGCGATCATTGTTCATGTTTGCTTGTGTCTGTGCTTGCGACAGAAGGGATCAGTATTCGTGTTTGCGTCGACCAAATTTGCTTGCAATTGATTGGAACGATATTGGTGTTGTGGATGTAAACAATGCGATTGATATCAAATGCTTTTGAAAACTGCTACTTCAAGCACACTGGCAACTGCATTTGCAATAGATGCAATGTATTACTATTCTAAAACAACAATGCTTTCTTTTTTTCATACTTTGTAATCTTGGATTTCGGGTCAGTGGCCCCTGTGAGTATTATTCATATGAATAAGGGTCATCTTCTGAAATAAGTAATTTTTTTAATAAACATAATCTAATAATAATAATAATAATAATAGTAATAATAATAATAATAAATAATAAATAACTAATAATAATAATATGTTTTATGAGAGGTAATTGCTGCCTCAGCTGTATCAATTTTATATAAGTTCTTCTCATATTTAGGAAAATAGAGAAAAGCCTGTATAGAATTAATGCAGCTGAGGCAGCGATTACTTTTAATAAAACGCTGAAAAGAGGGTTTACTTTTAGCATACAACAACAACAACAACAGCAACAACAATAATAATAATAATAATAATAATAATAATAATAATAATAATAATAATAATAATAGTTAATATAACTATCACTAATAGTTTACTGACTTGTTATTGTTGAAGATTAAGCCAGCCTTGTGCTGGCACGGGCTCTTGCTCCTAGAGCAGCCCAGTAAGTTACTGACGGCACTAGTGGAGCTGTGGAGGGGATGGATGAAGGGATGGTAGAGGGAGGGAAGGGAGAGGGGGAAGGGGAGGGGTTGGAAAAGAGAAGGGTGAAGATTCGTCATCATCCTCGCAGCCATATTTGCCGAAAGAGGATGAAACAGATGTTGCTAAGTTGCTGGTCTTGCCCCTCTTCATCGATTCCCAATTGCTTTGGGGGAATTGGACTGGGGAAGAAGGGGAAGGCAGGGGGAGGGTTGGGGAGGTGGGGGGGGGGGGGATTGGTTACCTGTTACTGCTATTGGGTGGGCCAGTCAATAGGGACGAATTCCTGAATTTCCTGTGCGTAAGTCTCCTCGGCACTTTAAGCTCCTGGCAATATGTCTTGAACTGGGCTATGCAATGGCTTAGATCCGCGGCGTGTCCCTGAATAACTTAACTAGAACAACGAGAGAGAGAGAGAGAGAGAGAGAGAGAGAGAGAGAGAGAGAGAGAGAGAGAGAGAGAGAGAGTGGAATTTCCGGGCCTTCTCTTGCTGATGAACGCTCGGTATTCTGGTCTGGTTCTCTGCTGCAGCAAGAGAAATACTGAAGGAATTCTGAGGTGTGTTGCGTAAGGCAGCTGAGTTGCTAATTTTACGTAATGGGGAAGTGTGACGCACCGTATCTTTGTAAGGTATAGTGTCTCTGTGTATGTCATGTGTATAATTTTATTTCGTAATGTTAATTCGGTAGACGTTTCTTAAGGTTATATGAAGAAACTGACAATAATTCTAGTGACTTATTTTGTAGTCATTTGGAAACCTCTGAAATATAAACAATGATAAAGTTGTCAATCTTTGTATGGAATTATTATTATTATTATTATTATTATTATTATTATTATTATTATTATTATTATTATTATTATTATTAAAAGTTATTGCTGCCTCAGCTGCGTTAATTTTATAAAGGTTCTTCTCTATTTTCAATAATGAAAAAACAATAATTAGAAAAAATAGAGAAGAACCTTTACAAAAATTAACGCAGCTGAGGCAGCAATTACTTTTAATGTCATGTTTAAAAGAGGGTTTACTTCCAGCATATTATCATTATATTTATTATTAATATTTTGTACATAAATTATTTGGGTTAATAGTAATGTCTAAGTACAGTAAGAGCCTCATTATTTTAACGTAAATTACAATTAATATTTTTTGCAACCTAAACCTCTATGTTATGGATGCCATAATTCATGTAACCTAAACACGTATGTCAGAGATGTATATAACACGTATTATACGTGTTAATTTGTATGCATGTATTTACTTCCTCTATACATTCTCTTACATTCATTCAATGATGAAAAAAATTGTAAAAGGGAGAGTTTGACTGTGGTTTTTATTCTTGTTTTATAAAGGACCCAAGATGGCGGCTCAGTTTGACTTGAGTATCTTTTGCTTTTCTTCAAAAGAGGAAACCTTGAAAGGGCCAAAGAAGGTTGGGAATTGAAAAGGCAAAACTCTCTCTCTCTCTCTCTCTCTCTCTCTCTCTCTCTCTCTCTCTGAAAGAAAATCTGCTCCCCTTTTTCATGACGGAGAAAGTAAAGAATTTTTTTTTCATTCACGAGATATGTGTCTTATTTATTTTGTGTATGTATGAGAGAGATGAGAGAGAGAGAGAGAGAGAGAGAGAGAGAGAGAGAGAGAGAGAGCACCCACCCACCTACCTACCTACCGGGCCAGCAGAATCAGCTGATTGTAGAGAAATATGGCCGAAGGTAATTTTCTACACAGGTGATATCGCCCCCGGCACCCACCTGAGCGGGGTCATTGTGCCTCGTCATACCACGCTTACACGAAGCGCCCCCCCCCCCCCCCCCCCCCCCCCCCCCCCCCCGCCCCCCCCCCCCGGCTCACCCCCCCCCCCCCCTCTCTCTCTCTCTCTACTACTTCCCATGTGGCTGCCAGAGAGGTTGTTTTATGGGACTGCCTTTGTCTCTCTCATTGTCTCATTGTACAGTGTCGTGGTGTGCATACTATGGTGCCGTTTCCAGTATAGTGATGTTTACACTACGGTGCTGTTTACACTGTATTGCTGTTTACACTATACTGCTGTTTACATTATAGTGTTGCCTTTGAACACTATACTGGCTTTCACTACAACGATCAGTGTTGCTATACTACTATAGTGCTTTTAACACGATTACTGCTGTTTACATTATAGTGTTGCTTACACTATACTGCTTTTTACGCTATAGTGTTGCTTACACTATAGTGCTGTTTACACTATACTGCTGTTTACACTATAGAGCTGTTTTCACTACAGTGCTGTTCACACTATGGAGCTGTTTACACTATAGTGTTGCTTACACTATACTGCTTCTTACACTGTAGTGTTGCTTACGCTGTAGTGCTGTTTATACTACAGTGCTGTTCACACTATACTGCTGTTTACACTATAGTGCTGTTTACCCTATAGTGTTGCTTACACTATACTGCTGTCCACACTATACTTCTGTTTTTCACCCCTCGTTTTTTCTTCTAAATATTTGATATCTCTCGTTACGCTCTCGAGGGGAAAACTCTTGCAGCTTTCCCCTTTTCCTTCCCCTCGTTTCTCTTTCGTTGGGGAATGGTGGGTTCCTCCTCATTCCCCTTCGTCGTGAGGGAATCATAATATATATATTTTGACTTCCCCTCGTTCACTTATTTATTCTTTCATTGATTCTTCATTCCCCTTTTTGTGGGGAAGTGAGGATGGATATATTTTCTTATCATCTCCCTTTTCCTTTGTTCGTAAGCGTTTTGGTGAGAGAGAGAGAGAGAGAGAGAGAGAGAGAGAGAGAGAGAGAGAGAAAGGTTGAGGATGGTGTTGAGCGTTCATTGACAATTATCCACTTTGTTCTCTCTCTCTCTCTCTCTCTCTCTCTCTCTCTCTCTCTCTCTCTCTGATATATTTACAACATTGCTTTATCGTTAGTTTATGTATGTATTTTTTACAGATTTTTCTGTCCAGTATTATTATTATTATATTATTATTATTATTATTATTATTATTATTATTGCTAAGATCCCGAGACAAGAAAGTTACATACATACATATATATGTATGTATGTATGTATGTATGATGTATATGTATAAATACACACACACATATACATACATACATACATCATACAGTCATTTTTGCCAGAGTTGTCATGGCTCCCGGGTGATACCCATACCCAGCGGAAAGGGAAGTAAATTGGCATACTGAGTACCCTATAATACCCCACGTGTGACCTTGACCATGTCCGATATAATTGAGTTGGACCTTATTATGGTAAACAACTGGCCGACCTCTAGTTATGGTTGAACAGCTGTTGTTTAACCTTTACTCTTCATGAATATTTATTTATCGATTAATTTTATCGATTACTCGGGGAGTAAGCCTACCACTACTTTGTTTTCGTTGTCGTCGTTGTTTTAGGGGAGGTAGGAAAGGTCTATGGAAGAGCCTAAAAAGGTGTGAAAAGGGTGTTTCGCGTTGAGTTAAAGGTACTGGAATTTCAGGATGGGACATTTATGACTTATTTATTAGAATGAAAATGTGAGAACATGAAGAATGTGCTTATTAAACAATGAAGAAAAATAATTTCTAGTAAAGTATAGCGTATTTATTTTAATTTTCTTTGGCGAAACAAGGCTCTATTTGACCTTATATTTTAGCATGTTTTAATTTATTTATTATACTGAATTTAAAGGCTATGTTTCTGTTCAATTGTCTTGTGTTTCCATCTGATAACACTGAGAGTATATATATATATATATATATATATATATATATATATATATATATAGAGAGAGAGAGAGAGAGAGAGAGAGAGAGAAAAATCGTGGCGTAACATAATGTTAATCACAATTATAGTGTGATGGAGAGAGAGAGAGAGAGAGAGAGAGAGAGAGAGAGAGAGACTCATGTACCGGAATGACCCGCCCCCTCCCATAGACGATCGCAGCCCCTAGGGTTATATGGGCAAAGGTGTCAATTTTAAGGGTTTGATGATGGTGCACCTTCTTCAAGCCACCATCACCTTCTCTCTCTCTCTCTCTCTCTCTCTCTCTCTCTCTCTCTCCTAGAGATAAGTGAGCACACGGTGTCCTCTCAGATGGACTACTAAGTCTTTGAGACATCCTTATCCTCGTAACTCCTTGTAACTCTCTCTCTCTCTCTCTCTCTCTCTTTACTGTAGTTCATGGGAGCACATAAGAATGTAGAGAGTCCTGCGTAATCGTGTTTTGAAATGATCTCAACAATAAGAAATCCCTGGTTTCTGCAGGGGAATCACTTTAAGCGTACCTCTAAAAGAGAAAGTGGCAATAGAAAGTTTTCTAGATAGTGTTGATGCAGAATAAATGAAAAGAGAAAGCGTATGAAAGTTTGGTGAGAAGTAGCTGGATGTATGTCTGGTCATTATTCGATTGACCTGTGAATTGGAATCGATGGATAAGTGTCGGGTTAAAAGAGGAAGGGTCTCGTGGTCCTGTATGTTTCCTCGCTGTCAAATTTATGGCTCTTCTGGTTCTCCACCGGGGGAGCCGTAAGTCTCAACAAGACGCATCTCTTTCCCCTGCACTGCTCAGAAACTTTTGTAAAAGCTTCATGCCTTTTAAAAACAGTCTGTGATATGTGACGCAGGAGGCATTACTGAAGGGTTTTTGGAGCATCGCCTAGGCCTATAATTATAGCTGCTGCACCCCTTTTTAGCCTTTTGGCTTACCTCCATTCCTAGTGCATCAAATCCTTATCCTAACCTCAGGTGTTGAGGTTTGGGGACGTCATAATCCCAGCTTCCCTAGGATGGCAATGTAAGAATGCTGCTGTTCTCAGGGTACCTATAGAAAGCTTCATAGATATCCCAGGGCATCATGTAACCCTAGTAAGGTCCATTGGTGTTATTCATATGTATGAGATAGGTGTGTCATATGTCGAACATTCCAGAGTTGATCATTGTCACGTGCCAGGAGTGCCATATGCCTACCTTGGTGTGGAGTTATATCCCTGAGCTTTCAGAGGTCTGTCTTATATCTACACTTCTAAGGGGATGTGACAGGGTCCAATTCTCCAGGCAGGTCTTGAAACCTTCCCCTTTCAAGGGTGTCATGAGTCCTGTTATGGTGTAGGATTGTCACTGGATTAGTCAGGCGTAGCAAGGTTTGAGAGTGCCTTGTATAGTCCAGAGGTTCCACAGAACCAGCAAGGTTTGAGTGTGCCTTATATCCAGTGAAGTCAAGAGACGTCTAGCCCTCATCTCTCTCTGATGTGTACCCTAATCTAGGAAGCTTTCTCCTTGACCTCCCCTAGTCCCCCCCTTATCCACAGGTCTCATAGATCAAAAGGTTTCCTCCTGACGTTCCAAATGCGCCCCAGGGGCCTTCCTTATCTAAATGCGCGTCAGAGGATCCATTATGTCTAAACATCTCCCAAGAGGGTCGTATACAGCATTCCTCGCTTTTTCAAGCCTTATCCAAACGCGATAGATGTTTTCGTCGAAATGGAGGAACTGCTTTCATGCCTGTCTCAAGCCTGTATGACTAAGGAGTGTTGCTGCTGACTCCAAGCTTGTCTCAAGCCTTTATGAATGAGGAGTGTTGAATTAGCAAAGATGACTAAAACGACAAACTTGGACATCCCAGGTCGAGCGATAAGGAGTCAGACTGAGAGGCTCGGAAGCAAATTCTGCTTAGGTCTTTGTCATACCTTTAGCAGAGAGTATTGTTCTTGGTTTATTTTCCTGAGTGAAATCCTTCCTTCACATTCACATTATTGTCAATTATTGTTCCATCAGACCTTTTATATGACTGTTATTTAGATTAACCTGTAAATAATATTATTTTTCTTCATATATACACGAACACTTCGTTCTGCTTGACAGTGACATTTCCAACTGTCTTCAGGAATTGAAATTCTGTCATTTAAATCTCTTTATCACTAATAACCCTCATCACAGACTTCAAACTCAAAATGTATTCGTGGCGTTCGAATCCCCAGACAGCTGTCTGATTTTAACCACTCAAGTTCAGCATAGTGTCACTTACCCAGAACGTCTATGGAAATAAGATATTTCAACGTCAGTTTTTTGCTTCCATTTGGAAAGTTATTTGGTCTCAGTAGGGAAAAATGTTTAGGACATTTCGTCTTAGAAAAGTATATAGAGGAGTATTACTCCCTTCAAGACCTCCGATGTCAAATCAGCTCTGAGTTGGAAATGCGGAATTCAATGTAAGATTGGTTTGCCCATTTGGGAAAGTTTTTGGCTTGAGAAGTAGAAAATGAGAAGTACAAAATTTAGAGAAGTGTATCAACCTCTCAAGGAGCTTTGATGTTAGTCAAAATTTTATATAGATGTTGCCCTCAAGGAGCTTTGACGTCAAATCACCTTTGATAAGAGCGTTGTAGAAAGGGAAATTTGAACGAAACGTGTGATGAAGAAACGTTGCAGAACTTTCGTATCTCGGATTTAGGCTGATGAATCATAATGCAACGTTTCATTTTGCAGTCCAGACCTCCAGAGCAATTTGACACGAGATGGTCTGGCCTGGCTTTTATACCATTAACTTCACCCCTTATGAACCCTTTTGAGACCAAATTCCTGATCCTAGGGAGGATAAGGCGAGCCCTCAGCGTCGTCGAGGGAGGATCCCTCCCACCTCCTCCCCCTCCTCCTTCTCCTCATGATTATTCCAGCCGGGATCCGAGTGATCTGGGATCATCTCCCCCCCCTTCATTGCTCTTCAGACCTGATTGTGATTGGTGCATCCCAACTCCCCCCCACCCCCATCCCTTCATAGCTCACCAACCGATTCGGAATAACCAATCGCTTTCGTCTGGTGGAATGAATGGGATCTAATGAGGGGGGGGGGGGTGCTGGGTGGGGTCAGGGTTAATTCAGGGGGCTAATTCCCGATGATGGAACTGTTCACAGGTCGACGGAGAGCAAACCATTTCTTGACATGTCCCGCCCTCTTATTCAAGAGCCGTGGCGGTGATAAACTTCTAATGGCTCGTGGGAATGGGAATGGGAATGTGACGTTTGAAAGTTAAATGGATAGCGGGAATTGGAATGGGAGTCTATATTCTGCAGGATGGGAATCTGGAGTTTTAAAATTCAAGTGGATGGCGGGAATTGGAATAGGAGTCTAGATTCTAGAGGATGGTAATTGGTAATTGGGTGTTTTGAAATTCAAATGGATGTCGGGAATTGGAATAGGAATCGAGATTCTAGAGGGTGAGAATATGGAGTTTTATCATCCAAGTGGATGGTGGGAACTGGAATAGGAATCGAGATTCTACAGGATGCGAATCTAGAGTTTTGAAAATCAAATGGATGGTGGGAATGGGAATAGGAATCTAGAGGATGGGAATCTGGCGTTTGAAATTCAAAAGGATGGCGGGAATTGGAATAGGAATCTAGATTCTGCAGGATGGGAATCTGGTGTTTAAGATTTAAATGGTAAATGAAAATGGGAATCCAGAGGATGAGAATTTGGAGTTCAAAGTTCAAATGCTTGGTGGGAATGAGAATGGAAATCCAGAGGATGGGAATTCGGAGTTTAGAATTAAAATGGTTGGTGGGAATGGGAACGGGAATCTAGAGGAAAGTTATTGATATATGTATCAAATTTAATTAATTGTAATTTACGGAGGCATCTGAATATTTGTATTTAAGATTTATTCACATTTATTTATTTATTCCTTTATTCATGTGTTTACAAAGTTTATCAGTGATCTCATTATAATACTGTATGAGCCGCGACCCGTGAAACTTTAACCACGGCCCGACGGTGGCCTGTTCTGTATTGTTTCCAGACTCATTGTTCATGGTTAACTTTAACCTTAAATAGAATCAAAACTACTGAGGCTAGAGGGTTGCAATGTGGTATGTTTGATGGTTTGAGGGTGGATGATCAACATACCAATTTGCAGCCCTCTAGCCTCAGCAGTTTTTAAGATCTGAGGGCAGACGGACAAAGTGGGGACGGACGGACAAAGTCATCTCAATAGTTTGCTTTTACAGAAAACTAAGGAAATCAGTTCGGGGAATGAGAGTTTCGGCAACACCGAGAGAGACAAAAAGATTCTTCAATTCTGCTCAGAATAACTTTTTTTACTAATTTTTTTTACCTTGATTTTCTCACGTCACTCTTAATTGCTAGAGAAGTTGAGGAAACTTCTGGTCAATCTGGGAAGAAGTCTGGAGGAGAAGTAGGAGGGAGGAAGAAGAGAAGACAAAGAAGTATCTCTGGTCAAGACTTTTGTACAGAGAGAGAGAGGAGAGAGAGAGAGAGAGAGAGAGAGAGAGAAGAGAGAGAGAGAGAGAGAGGGAGAATGAAGGCTATCTGAGCCTTCATCTTTAAGACATGTTGGGATAGAGGGACAGGGGGATGAGGGGGGGGGGTAGAGGGGGTCTTACTTCATTTTGCAACCATTCCTCCTCCTCCTCCTTCCACCCCACCCCTCCTACTTCTCCCCTTGAGCTTTTAACTGATATCACTTTGAGAGAGAGAGAGAGAGAGAGAGAGAGAGAGAGATCTGTCGCATTTCCCTTTTAGCTATCAACTGTCCTCTCAGCTTTTAGCTGGAATCACTTTGGCATACACACACACACACACACACACACACAGTCTGCCTCTTAGATTAATTGGTTAGACCATAAAAGGGGGAAAAAGTCATTCCTTTTTTTTTTTGTACCCTCATCACCTCCCCTCCACACAACCCACCTGACCCGGAACCTGAAACCTGGAAAACGTGGATCCTGGAACATGGAACAAGTTGGTGGCCTCTTCACAAGAAAGTCATTTTAAACCTGGAACCTGGAAAATGTGGATCCTGGAACATGGAACAAGTTTCCTTCTTCACAAGAAAGTCATTTTAAACCTGGAACCTGGAAAGCGTGGATCCTGGAACACGGAAGAAGTTGGTGGCCACTTCACAAGAAAGTCATTTTAACTTTCTGGATGGGAAGTGTTTCAAAGAAGGCTCAAGATCTCTGCAGGCGAGGAGAGGTGAAATCCATCTTCTCTCTCCTCAGATGACGTATTTCATTTATATAAACTAATAGCTTCCTTAAAAGACGTCCTGTCCTGCTTTCCTCCGCTCGGTTTTGCAGAAGAAGAAGAAGAGTTTGTTTACATTCTGAGGTGTCGCTTTGAGATTGCGTAAGGGGAGTGCTTTGATAACAGGATTTGAGGGGAGTTGTAGGGTCTGTTGTTTGTGAAGTACAGGTTTGTATATAGTATATTTATATTTATTACCTACCTGAAGAGAGAGACAGCAGTCTCTGAAATAAAGTGGTTACTTTCTTTATTTTATTAGATGGAATTCTGTTGTAACATAACATTTTTCATTTTACTAGTCGTATATATACATATTTATATATATATATGACTGGTAAAGTGTTCTGTAAACAACAAGAAGGTCCATCTAATAAAAGGAGCCCATAAAACACAAAATGTAGAGAGAAAAAGTACTATATTTCAGAGACTGCTGTCTCTCTCTTCAGGTATATGAATGAGAAAAGTTTACAGAAAAGGGTGGTATTTATACCAAGAGATTCGTCCACAAGTAAGCCAATTTAGGTCACCCCCGCTGATAATCTTCCTTTAATCTTCTTAAGCGTTGGTTGAATGAACACTGCGTCGACGATGTCCGATGTCCAATTCCCTTTTGAGATGTTCATTACCTGCTTCTCTTTTATTAAGGCCGATTCCATCATTTGACTCTTGTACCGGCAGTTGCTGCTATAAATTACACGTGACATATTCCAGTTTATTCTATGGTTATGTTCATTTATATGGTTGAAAATAGCCGAGTTCTGTTGTCCATACCCTAACTGACCGTTTGTGTTTTGTATTAATCTCTGGGGAAGTGATTTACCTGTAAAATCCTAATGTAAGATTGGTCACAGTCCTGGCATGGGATCTCATATACCCCAGAGGTCTTTGGGCGATGTCTTTTGTTGGACGTTAATCAGGGATTTGGCTAAGGTATTTGGGTAGGTAATGCAAAAGGGTTGGATTTTCCAAGGGTGTGAGTTACTCTCTTAATCGTCTCCAGGTGGGGAATTTTTATTTTATTGTTGGGTGTGTCTCTGGTCTTGTCTTTAGGGGGTCGGTAGAAAATTACGTTTGCTTTTTGAATTGCTTTCTCAATTATATGGTCCTGAGTATACTTTAAAGATGAAAGTTGCTTGCGAATTAGTTCAAATTCTTTTTCCAGGAAATCTGGGGAACAAATTCGTAAGGCTCTTAAGAATAGGTTGCT
>NC_087217.1:44034817-44054817 GCF_015104395.2 Macrobrachium nipponense | reverse complement strand
TATTATTATTATTATTATTATTATTATTATTATTATTATTATTATTATTATTTTATTATTCAGAAGATGAAACCTATTCAGATGGAACAAGGCCATAAAGGGGACATTGACTTTAATTTCAAGATTATTATTATTATTATTATTTTTATTATTATTATTATTGTTGTTGTTGTTGTTGTTTTATCATAGTTCTCCAATTCGACTGCGTGGTATTTATAGTGTGGGGTTCAGGGTTGCATCCTGCCTCCTTAGGAGTCCATCACTTTTCTTACTATGTGCGCCGTTTCTAGGATCACACTCTTCTGCATTAGTCCTGGAGCTACTTCAGCCTCTAGTTTTTCCAGATTCTTTTTCAGGGATCTTGGGATCGTGCCTAGTGCTCCTATGATTATGGGTACAATTTCCACTGGCATATCCCATATCCTTCTTATTTCTGTTTTCAGGTCTTGATACTTATCCATTCTTTCCCTTTCTTTCTCTTCAACTCTGCTGCCACATGGTATTGCGACATCAATGAATGATACTTTCTTCTCGATTTTGTCAATCAACGTCACGTCTGGTCTATTTGCACGTATCACCCTATCTGTTCCGATACCATAGTCCCAGAGGATTTTTGCCTGATCGTTTTCTATCACTCCCTCTGGTTGGTGCTCGTACCACTTATTACTGCAAGGTAGCTGGTGTTTCTTGCACAGGCTCCAGTGGAGGGCTTTTGCCACTGAATCATGCCTCTTTTTATACTGGTTCTGTGCAAGTGCCGGGCATTTGCTTGCTATGTGGTTTATGGTTTCATTTTTCGTATTGCGCTTCCTACATATGGGAGTGATGTTATTTCCATCTATCGTTCTTTGAACATATCTGGTTCTTAGGGCCTGATCTTGTGCCGCTGTTATCATTCCTTCAGTTTCCTTCTTGAGCTCTCCCCTCAGCAGCCATTGCCATGTGCCGTCGCTGGCTAGTTCTTTAGTCTGTCTCATGTATTGTCCGTGCATTGATTTGTTGTGTCAGTCCTCTGTTCTGCTTGTCATTCTCCTGTCTCTGTATATTTCTGGGTCTTCGTCTTCTTTTATCAGTCCTTCTTCCCATGCAGTTTTGAGCCACTCGTCTTCACTGGTTTTCATATTTTGCCCCAGTGCTGTTCTCGATGTTGACGCAGTCCTTTCTTTCGTGTTATGTATAGTCTGTCCGTATTTGCTCTTGGGTGTAGTGCTTTGTGTATTGTTATGTTTCCTCGTTTTCTGGTCTATGCTGCGAAGTTCTGCCTTCGTCCATTCCCCTATTCCTGCGCTGTATCTGATTACTGGCACTGCCCATGTGTTTAAGGCTTTTATCATATTTCCGGCGTTGAGTTTTGACTTGAGTATCGCCTTGAGTCTCTGCATATATTCTTTCCTGATCGTGTCCTTCATCACTTGGTGTTTTATATCCCCTCCTTCCATTATTCCCAGGTATTTGTATCCATTCTCATCTATGTGTTTGATGTTGTTCCCATCTGGTAGCTTTATCCCTTCAGTCCTTGTTACTTTGCCCTTTTGTATGTTGACTAAGGCGCATTTTTCTATTCCAAACTCAATCCTGATGTCCCCAGATACAATCCTTAGTCTGGATTAGGGTATCTATTTCCTTGATGCTCTTACCATACAGCTTGATGTCGCCCATGAACATCAGATGGTTAATTCTGTTACCTCTTTTCTTGAGTTGGTACCCGGCATCCATCTTCTGCAGTACTTTTGTCATGGGAATCATGGCTACTACGAAGAGAAGTGGGGGCAGTGAGTCGCCCTGGAAGATCTCTCTCTGATATTAACCTCTGCTAGTCTTATTCCAGAACTTGTAATTATTGTATTCCAGTTGCGCATTATATTTTTGAGAAAGCTGATGGAGTTTTCCTCTGCCCCATATATTTTCAGGCATTCTATTAGCCATGTGTGTGGTATCATGTCGAAGCCTTTCTTATAGTCTATCCATGCCATGCTTAGGTTGGTTTTCCATCTCCTACTGTTTTTCATTACCATTTTATCTATCAGGAGCTGGTCTTTTGTGCCCCTACACTTCCTTCTGCAGCCTTTCTGTTGGTGGGGGATGGTGTTTGTCTCCTCTAGGTAGTTGTATAGCCTTTCACTGATGATAACTGTTGGCAACTTCCACATTATTGGTAGGCAGGTGATAGGCCTGTAGTTACTGGCTATATTTCCCTTACTCTTGTCTTTTTGTACTAAGGATGTTCTTCCTATGGTGATCCATTTGGGCGCATGGTTATTTGCATGGAGTTGTTCTGCTATTCGTGGGTGTAGGGCCTTGAAGTTTTTGAGCCCGTATCCATGGACTTTATCGGGACCTGGGGCTTTCCATTTGGGCATTTTCTTTAGTTGGTGTCTGACTGTGTCTGTCGTGATCTCAGTGAATCTTTGTTTTATTCTCCCTGTTTCTTCTTCCTTAACTTCCTGGAGCCATGTTGCATGCTTGTTGTGTGATACCGGGTTGTTCCATATGATTTCCCGGAGTCTCTTACTTGGTTCGGCTTCAGGAATTTCTTGGTGGTTGTCTTCTTCTTTTAGTTGGCTGTATAGTCTTTTCTGGTTGGTTCCGAATAGTTTGTTCTGTTGGTATCCCTTATTCCTGTTCATGTACCGTTGGATCTTATGTGCTTTGGCCTTAAGCCTCTGTTTTACGTCTTCTATTGTGTTGTTTAGTCCCCTCTCGTGCACTTTGTATTTCTCGTTCAGTTCCTCCCTTGTTTTCTTGCTTCTTAGCCTTTTTTCTGCCATCTCTTTCAGTTTACTCAAGTCAGATCCCATCACCATGATTTGCTTTTCCAGGCGCCTTTTCCAAGGAGGTTGTTGTTTTGGTTTCTGTTGGGTTGGTTGTGCTGGTGGTGTTGGTGTTCGAATCCCCATCAGTTCTGCTACTAATCTTGCTCCTGCATATGCCAAGTTATTTGTTTCTGTGATATTGGTGGTGTGTATTATTCCCATTATTTCATTGACCTCACTTGTTTTCTCCCTTAATTTCTTGGTGTTGTAGGCTTTCATGGAGGGGATCTTTGTCCTCTCTGTATCTGGCTCCATTCATTGTATGATCTTTTCTACCCATTTCGTCCTCTCTGTTACTTCGTCGGTGTTTCTTCGTATGTCGTTGTTTGATACCTCATCATCCCTGTCGTCTTCTGTGGCATCGTCTCTCAGTTCGTCTTCTTGTAATTCGTTGCCGTGTGTCATTTCCCTTTCCAGTTCTTCTCTTTCTGTTGGGGAGAGCCAGTTGTTTTTTTTTATGTTCCTTACTTGATCTGCCAGCCTCTGCTCTGTTTGGGGGGTGTTATTCCTCTCATTCCAGATGTTGACCAGCCTTCTTCTATATCCTCTCTCCGTCGGGTTGCTTCTGATGTAGCATCTCCATATTTCCTTATTTTCTTCTCTTGTCCATTTCATTTATTATTATTATTATATTATTATTTTTTTTTTTTTTTTTTTTTTTTTTTTTTTTTTTTTTTTTTTTTTTTTTTTTTTTTTTTTTTGCTCTATCACAGTCCTCCAATTCGACTGGGTGTTATTTATAGTGTGGGGTCCGGTTGCATCCTGCCTCCTTAGGAGTCCATCACTCTTCTTACTATGTGTGCCGTTTCTAGGATCACACTCTTCTGCATGAGTCCTGGAGCTACTTCAGCCTCTAGTTTTTCTAGATTCCTTTTCAGGGATCTTGGGATCGTGCCTAGTGCTCCCTATGATTATGGGTACGATTTCCACTGGCATATCCCATATCCTTATCTTATTTGCTATTTTCAGATCTTGATACTTATCCAATTTTTTCCCTCTCTTTCTCTTCAACTCTGGTGTCCCATGGTATTGCGACATCAATGAGTGATACTTTTCTTCTTGACCTTGTCAATCAACGTCACGTCTGGTCTGTTTGCACGTATCACCCTATCCGTTCTGATACCATAGTCCCAGAGATCTTTGCCTGATCGTTTTTTCTATCACTCCTTCAGGTTGGTGCTCGTACCACTTATTTACTGCAAGGTAGCTGATGTTTCTTGCACAGGCTCCAGTGGAGGGCTTTTGCTACGGTGAATCATGCCTCTTTTTGTACTGGTTCTGTGCAAGTGCCGGGCATTCACTTTGCTATGTGGTTTATGGTTTCACTATCGTACTTTGAACATATCTGGTTCTTAGGGCCTTGATCTTGTGCCGCTGTTATCTCATTCCTTCAGTTTCCTTCTTTAGCTCTCCCCTCTGTAGCCATTGCCATGTGTCATCGCTGGCTAGTTCTTTAGTCTGTCTCATGTATTGTCCGTGCATTGGTTTGTTTGTGCCAGTCCTCTGTTCTTTCTGTCTTTCTCTCCCTGTCTCTGTATATTTCTGGGTCTTCGTCTGCTTTTATTAGTCCTTCTTCCCATGCACTCTTTAGCCACTCGTCTTCACTGGTTTTCAGATATTGCCCCATGCTCTGTTTTCGATGTTGACGCAGTCCTCTATACTTAGTAGTCCTCTCCCTCCTTCCTTTCGTGTTATGTATAGTATGTCGTATTTGCTCTTGGGTGTAGTGCTTTGTGTATTGTCATATGTTTCCTGGTTTTCTGATCTATGCTGCGGAGCTCTGCCTTCGCCCATTCCACTATTCCTGCGCTGTATCTGATTACTGGCACTGCCCATGTGTTTATGGCTTTATCATATTTCCGGCGTTGAGTTTTGACTTGAGTATCGCCTTGAGTCTCTGCATATATTCTTTCCTGATCGTGTCCTTCATCTCTTGGTGTTTTATATCTCCTCCTTCCATTATTCCCAGGTATTTGTATCCTGTCTCATACTATGTGTTGATGTTGCTCCCATCTGGTAGCTTTATCCCTTCAGTTCTCGTTACTTTGCCTTTTTGTATGTTGACTAAGGCGCATTTTTCTATTCCAAACTCCATCCTGATGTCCCCAGATACAATCCTTACAGTCTGGATTAGGGTATCTATTTCCTTGATGCTACCATACAGCTTGGGGGGGATGTCGTCCATGAACATCAGATGGTTGATTCTGTGCCCTCTTTTCTTGAGTTGGTACCCGGCATCCAACTTCTTTGTAGTACTTTTGTCATGGGAATCATGGCTACTACGAAGAGTAGTGGGGACAGGGAGTCGCCCTGGAAGATCCCCTCTCCTGATATTAACCTGCTGTAGTCTTATTCCAGAGCTTGTAAGTATTGTATTCCAGTTGCGCATTGTATTTTTGAGGAAGCTGATGGTATTTTCCTCTGCCCCCATATATTTTCAGGCATTCTATTAGCCATGTGTGTGGTATCATGTCGAAGGCTTTCTTATAGTCTATCCATGCCATGCTTAGGTTGGTTTTCCTTCTCCTACTGTTCTTCATTACCATTTTGTCTATCAGGAGCTGGTCTTTTGTGCCCCTACACTTCCTTCTGCAGCCTTTCTGTTGGTGGGGGATGGTGTTTGTCTCCTCTAGGTAGTTGTATAGCCTTTCACTGATGATACCTGTTAGTAACTTCCACATTATTGGTAGCAGGTGATAGGCCTGTAGTTTACTGGCTATATTTTCCCTTACTCTTGTCTTTTTGTACTAAGGATGTTCTTCCTGTGGTCATCCATTTGGGTGCTTGGTGATTTGAGATACAATGCTGGAGTTGTTCTGTGGCGCCGTGGAGGAGTGGGTTAGGTCGTCAATAGACTTAAGTCAAGTTAAGCAACACTGGCTCTGGTCAGTCGTTGGATGGGTGACCGCTCTCCTCGGCGTTGATTCCTTGGGAAAGGATCTTTACCATAATTTCCTCAGTCTACTCAGCTGTAAATGAGTACCTATCCCTGATGGGGTAGGGTCCAGCTATGGGTTGAAATAGCAAAACTCAGCAATGATGGAAAGAAATGAAGGATTAAACGACAACGACGTAAATGGAACCTCTGGCAACAGAGGAGCTTCGTCCGGCAACCAGGTATTCAACCCAATTATTATTATTATTATTATTATTATTATTATTATTATTATTATTATTATTCACAAGATGAAACCTTTTTCATATAGAACAAGCTCACCCAAAGGGATTATTGATTTTAAATTCATATTATCACCATCATCATCATTATTATTATTATTATTATTATTATTATTATTATTATTATTATTATTATTAAGAAGATATGGAACAAACCCACCAAAGGGGCCACTGACTTGAAATTCAAGCTTCCAAGGAATAGTAAGGTGTTCATTAGGAAGAAGTAAGACGACGTAAAGGGAAATACAGAAAGGAGACGCCCCACTTATTAAAAACGGAAAAAATTATAAATTAACAAATAGATACAAACGTGGCTATTAAATGCAAGGAGAATAGTATTAGGGAATTGATGTATTGCACCTTATCTTGAACTTTTGAAGAAGTTCCAATTGCACGATTTCCTCTGGGGGGATGGATAAAGGACCTCTAGACACAAAGTGTGTTATCAATAACGCTGTTAGTGTTGTTAGTGATTATTTGTCATCAGTGATCCAGTCTGATGATCTGGGCCGTGTTTAGGGAAGTCTGAAATCTAGCGTGAAAATACCTTAGACTTATATCATTTTCCCCCATAATTCTTAGATAATAAATTTCGAAAATAAAGATTTTGTTGTCTTTGGAAATTATTGATTCCCTGAGATTATCAAGAATATGCGGAGCAATTATATTCTTGGATGTATATTTCCCCATCAAAATAAAAACCAAGAATATTTGCAGCAGTTATATTCTTCATTGGATGTATATTTTCCCATAAAAATGAAAACCAAGACTATTTTCAGCAGTTATATTCTTTATTGGATGTGTATATTTTCCTAAAGAAATGAAAACCAGGACTATTTACAGCAGTTATATTCTTCATAGGATGTATATTTTCCCATATAAATGAAAACCAAGACTATTTACAGCAGTTATATACTTCATTGGGTGTGCACTTTCCCATAAAACTGAAAATCAAGACTGTTTACAGTTGTTATATTCTTCATTGGAAGTCTATTTTCCTATAAAAATGTTAAAAACCAAGACTATTTACAGCAGTTATATTCTTCATTGGGTGTCTATTTTCCCATAAAAATGAAAACCAAGACAGCAACTATATCCAGAAATGAGCATGTATTTATGTTTTATATTGATAATGTAAAGTTCATAATAATTTTGATTTTAATTTCCTTTATCGAGAATTTAACCCAAAATGAAAAAGATGAAAAAAAAAACGATTAGTTCCTGGAAGCAGGGTGAGAAATGTCCATCTGTTAGAGAGAGAGAGAGAGAGAGAGAGAGGCTACATTAACGCTCTTAGACACCTCCTCCCCCATATGTCCCCCATCCCTTAAATCCACTATCCCCAAACCCCCCCGCATCACCGCTCCAACAACCCCTTCCGTAAAGTTTCTCATCCTTGGAGGTCATTCCCCTTCCCTTTCTCTCGAGAACGAGTGGGGGATCAGGAAGGGGAGGGAGTGACTGGGAGGGGGACAGTGAAGGGTTGGGGAAGGGGGATGAAGTTTTCTACTTGGTAGAAATGGGATTAAAATGATAAAAAGTGGGAAACCCATCAACGTCGAGGGAAGCTTGATGTCAAGAGTGGGGCCGGGGGGGCGAGGGGGGAGAAGGCGTCAGGAATCGTAGGGGTATTTATGGTAGGAATTTCCAAGAATTCCTCAAAATTCCATAAGATTCCCAAAATTTCTCAAATTCCGGAATAGTGTCAGAATCGGCCAAAGTTTCTCAAAATTCCCCGAAAATTCCTCAGCATTCGAGGAATTACTAAAAAATTCATCTAATAAATGCCCACAATTTCTCAAAATTCTTCAGAATTACCAAAATAACTCAATACTCCTAAAAAATCTTCAGAATTTCCCAAAGTTTCACAAAATTCCTCAAATTTCCCCTAAAATTCCTCAAAATTCTTTAGAATTTCCCAAAATTCCTCAAATTTCCCCTACAATTATTCCTCAAAATTCTTTATAATTTCCCAAAATTCCTCAAATTTCCCTTAAATTTCCTCAAAATTCTTCAGAATTCCCCCATATTCATGAAAATTCTTCAGAAATCCCCAAAATATATCAAAATTCTTCAGAATTTCCCAAAATTCATCAAAATTCTTCGAAAATCTCAAAAAGTCTTCAAAATTCCCGAAATTCGTCAAAATTCTTCAAATTTCTCAAAATTCTCCCCCCCCCCCTCAAACAAGGGTGGCTTGACTACAGAATCACATGCATCTCGAAGAGCTCATGAGCAGTTAATAATAATAATAATAATAATAATAATAATAATAATAATAATATTTCCGTCGACTTGGTACAATTTCGCGTTAAATTTGTAAAGTCTACGGACATCACTCGCCCTTTGTCATATTACTAACTCTCTCTCTCTCTCTCTCTCTCTCTCTCTCTCTCTCTCTCTCTCTCTCTCTCTCTCTCTCTCATTATACAGACTGAAGGCAGGGTATGCAGGAGTTACGTTAAAATACGTTAAAATGTGTCACAATACGTTAAAATATGCTAAGATGCGTTAAAATATGTTAGAATTCGTTGACATTATGTTAAAATGCGTTAAGATATGTTAAAATGAGGCTATTACAATTTTACATGTTTAAATGCGTTACAGTATGTTTAAGTGTGTCTAATTAGAAATGCGTTGAAATATGTTAGAATTTGTTGACGTGTTAAAATGCAATAAAATATGTAAAAATGTGGGTATTAAAATTTCAATGGTTTAAATGTGTTACAGTATGTTTAAATGTGTCTAATTATGTTAAAATATATTAAAATGTGTTCAAATATGCTACGAATGCGTTCAAATATGTTAAATTGTGTCAGAATATGTTAAAATGTGTTAAAACATGTTCTGAAAAAAGCAATAGGATACGGGGACCTTTTTAATTGTCTCCAAAAAAACACCTTCCAGAGAGACGAGTGGAAAGGAGGTTTGCTAATTAAGAAGAGACTTCGTTACGTATTTTTCTGGATTTTTTTTTTTTCGTCTTTTGACTCTTGGAAACAATTGAAATCGTTTTCATTTTTCCGCCTTTTGACGCTGGAGGCAATTCGCCGTATGCGTACTGTCGCTTTTTAGATGTGTCTATGTCTGTCTGTCACTTCGTTTGTCACTAGGTGTTTGACTGACACGTGACGCGTGTCATGAACGTTTTCACAGTATATTATTCCTCTTTCTTTCACAGTTTATTGTTTTTTGTCTCTTTTTTTATTTATTTATTCGTTTATTTATATATTTCTTAATTTTTCATTTAGAGAGAGAGAGAGAGAGAGTTAAAGGAGACGTTGACAAATAAATAAACACGAAGAAATAAAAATAAAACCGATTAATCTGATTTTGACGATCAAAAGATTCTACAATTGCACATTTGAACCGTAGCTAAGGTAAACCTCGCAGTGATAATTGGTTGGTTGAGATGTGAGCTGGCTTATGCCAGCAGAGGCCATCATCCCGAAGTGACGTGTGGTTATGTCAGAGTACGAGAGGCCTCATGTGGACCCTGGAACCTTACCAAACCAACTGAGACGACAGTGTAGTAGTATTGTGCAGTCTATGCCAGAATTAATTTTCTTAGCATCGCATGTATTTGTCTCTTTAGGCTTCTTTATTTTTTCAAAATGGCAGAAGGAATAAAATGATTCAGTTCGGGTTACTGAAGGACCAAGATACGTGTAGTATAGCCTTTGGGGGCAGCCAGCCTCAATGGTGCCGGTCCCAAGCCCGGATAAATAGGGAGGGTTGGTGTCAGGAAGGGCATCCGACTGTAAAAACCCACAGCCAAAACCATGGAATGAGTCGTGATATTGATGAGAATAGGGCTAGGGCGTACTCCGTAAACGACGCACAGACACATCGCCCTAACTCTGTGACAAGGCGAGGGCTACTGCATCATGAGCGGGTGCAGCTAAAGAAGCGAGCTCTAAATGTGATCAGAATAGGCCAGCTCAATATTGGGTCTATGACAGGAAGAGGAAGAGAGTTGGCAGAGTTAATGAGGATAAAGAGAGTGGATATTTTGTGTGTGCAGGAAACTCGATGGAAGGGTAATAAGCTAAAGAACTGGGGATGGCTACAAGTTATCTATAGTGGAGCAAATGAGCAGGTAGGAATGGCGTTGGAGTAGTGTTGT
Organism: Macrobrachium nipponense; assembly: GCF_015104395.2. Taxonomy (NCBI): domain Eukaryota; kingdom Metazoa; phylum Arthropoda; class Malacostraca; order Decapoda; family Palaemonidae; genus Macrobrachium; species Macrobrachium nipponense. Next base: position 44,044,701 of record NC_087217.1, on the reverse strand, counting down.
CGGGGGAATGAAGAATGCAGTGACGGAAGTGAGTAGAAAGAATGACCGCATTATGAGAGTGAAGATATGGTATGGAGGGGGAAACAATGAACATCATTAGCGCTTATGCTCCACAATTGGGGCTGCACAGAGGAAGAAAAGAGCCGTTTTTGTTTAACGAAATGAGTGAGGTAACGCAAGAAACTGAAAGAGCAGGAGAGGACTGTAGTGGGGGCAGACTTTAATGGACATGTCGGAAATGTAAAGGATGTAATTGAACGTGTGCATGGAGGACATGGGATTGGGGAGAGAAACCCAGAAGGAGAGAGTATAGTAGACTTTGCCGTTGTCCTTTGATATGGCAATAGTGAACACCATTCTTCAAAAAAAAGAAGAGGGAGCACTTGATAACATACAGGAGTGGCGGTAGATGCACACAAATAGATTACCTCCTTTACAATAGATCAAGGCTGGTGGAAGTTAGGAATTGTAAAGTTATCCCAGGTGACCACGTGGCCCCCCCAACATAGGCTCCTTTGTATGGATTTAAAGATGAAAAGAGAAAAGAAAACGAAAAAGAATGGGGTAAAGAAAATCAAGTGGTATAAATTGTTAGGGAGGGATAATGATAAGAAGAGAGAGTTCAGGAGAAGAGTGCTGGGAGAGGTTGATCTGGGAATTGAAGATGTGGGAGAATGGTGGTAGGCATAATGCATCAGTGATTAGAAGACATGGAAAGGAGATACTAGGGAAACATCTGGAATAGTATGGGAGGAAAAGGAGAGCTGGTGGTGGGAAGAAGAGGTGGGGGAAGTGGTGAAAGGTAAAAGGGAGGCAAAGAAGAGATTTGAGAGTCACAGCTGCGGAGGAGAGAAAGATTAGAAAGAAACAAAGAAGTAAAAAGGGTGGTAGCTCAAGCTAAGCAAGGGCATATGAAGAGGTTTATAATGAACTGGAAACCAAGGAGGGTTGAGTAAGATGCTCAAACTGTCAAAAGTAAGAAATAAAAGAACTAAGGACATCACCCATATTAAGCAAATGAAAGATAGGAATGTACTGTCGTAAAAAGGAAGAAGACATCCTGAAAAGATGGAAAGAGTATTTCGAACAACTGCTAAATGAAGAAAATGAAAGACTTGTAAGAGAGGATGGACAAGTAAACATGGGAATGGTAATGGGGATATCTAGGGATGAAGTGATACGAGCCTTAAAAAGAATGAGAAATGGGAAGGTCACAACAGGACCTGACTTAATCCCAGTCGAAGTTTGGAAAGCCTTAGGAGAGGAAGGGGTAGACATCTTGTATGATCTGATGGTAAAAAATATTCGAACAGGAAAAGATACCAGAAGAATGGCGGGGAAGCATATTGATACCCTAATATTTAAAGGTAAAGGTGATGTCCAGGAATGCAGTAATTATAGAGGTATAAAACTAATGTCTCACACGTTGAAGATTTTGGAAAGAATCATAGATAGCAGGCTGAGAGAGGAAGTTAGAATAGGGGAAGGAACAGTTAGGATTTATGAAGGGAAGCGGCACAACGGATGGAATATTTTGCATAAGGCAGCTAATGGAGAAATTCAGAGAAAAACAACGAGACCTGCATCTGGTATTCATAGACCTTTGAAAGGCCTATGCAGAGTGCCAAGGCAAGAATATGGAGATGTTTGAGGGAGAAGATGGTGCCGGAAAAGTATGTCAGAGTTATTCAGGAGATGTACAGGAATGTGTATACTAGAGTGAGGAGTAGTGTTGGTGAGACGGATGGATTTGAGATAGGAGTTGGATTACACCAGGGGTCAGCACTTAGCCCATTCATCTTTAACATCGTGATGGAGTAATGACCAGGGATGTTAGAGAAGCAGTGCCATGGGTGCATATTATACGCGGATGACATTGTGTTGTGTCAGAGGGGAGGGAGGAGTTGGAGGGGAGGTTGGAGAGGTGGAGAGCAGCACTTGAGGAGAGAGGAATGAGAATAAGCAGATCAAAAACCAATAATATGTGTTCTAGTATACTGAGACGGTGGAAGTAGCATAAGATTGGTGGGGAAGAAATAAAGAAAGTACAGAAGTTCAAGTACTTAGGGTCCGTATTGGAGGATAGTGGAAGCATGGACCAAGAGGTGAGACACCGAATTCAGGCAGGATGGAATAACTGGAGGTCTGCATCAGGGGTACTCTGTGACAAGAAGGTCCCTCTGAAATTGAAAGGAAAGTTCCATAGGACGGTGGTCAGACCAGCAATGTTTATATGGAACAGAAACGGCAAGTATGAGGAAAACAGAGGAGAAGAAGTGATGTTAGCAGAAATGAGAATGTTGAGATGGATGTCGGGAGTAACAAGGTAAGATAGGATTAGAAATGAGTATATAAGAGGATCAACAAAGGTAGCTGAAATATCAAAGAAAATACAGGAAGGAAGGCTTCGATGTATGGACACCTGTTACGAAGGGAGGAACGTCATGTTGGAAAGACATACGCATTGGAAACATGGAAGTGCGGGGTAGAAGGAAGAAGGGAAGACCAAGAAAGAGATGGCGTGATTGTGTAAGGGGAAGATATGGAATTGAAAGGTATAAATGAGAACGAGGCACAAGACAGAAATCGATGGAGACGACTCATTCGTAATGGCGACCCCTCATATAAAATGGGTTTAAGCTAGGAAGAAGAAGATATGACTTTGAATGTTGTGAACGAATCGTAAACCTTTCAGTGTTCAAAGGAAAAGGGAGACTTTAGACTTTTTTTTTTTTTTTTTTATTACAGAGTAAAACCAGCGAAGCCCCAAAATGGACTTTGAGTGATATGAAACACACGAGGAATTACTTAAGACTTACAAAGGCTTTTGCTGAATGCTGCCTGGGGTTCCAAGACGTAGGGATGGCAATGCAAGGCTGAAGACTTTGTCTATGACAAAACTTACTGACATTTTTAAAGTGAATTTGTCTTTCATTTAAGTATCTTTCTCCAAATATGTATATATACTTATCTAAAGAGCGATTCTTTCTCTCTCTCTCTCTCTCTCTCTCTCTCTCTCTCTCTCTCTCTCTCTCTCAAAAGCAATATCGGTAATTGTGACCCTCCAGTTTCCAACTCTTAATAATCCTTTGGAACTCAAAGGTCCCATTTCAACTCAGCTCTGACTCTCTAATAATCCATTTGGGTTCAAAGAGAAGGGAAATGATTCCGACTAATATCTACCTGGCTTTAAGAGGGGGAAAAGAAAGTATAAAAGAAAGTGAAAAAGAAAGTGTAAAAGAAGGTAAAATATGGGATTCAAAAAAGAAAGTTGTTGAAGCACAGGGACATTCATAGCTCGACTGGGAATTTCCTATAAGAAAGAGTAAAAAAAAGAAAGTAACAAAGAAAGTAAAAAAAACGGAATTAAAAAAAGAACGTTGTTGGAACTCAGGGACTTTCCAATCTCGACTGGGAATTTCCTTCTTTGGGGTCACTGATAAAATGTAACAATTTCCGAAGACTCTCTCTCTCTCTCTCTCTCTCTCTCTCTCTCTCTCTCTCTCTCTCGTTAAAAGACTAAAGGTGGGGTTCTTCATTCCATGATGCTGGGTTTAAGGCATTTTTTATCTTGTGTGAAACCATAATTATTTTAGTCGTTTTCTTGAAAAGAAAGGTGTTAGAGAAAGCTTGAGAAGGAAGGTATGAGAGAAAGCTTGAGAAGGAAGGTATGAGAGCAAGCTTGAGAAGGAAAGTATGAGAGAAAGCTTGAGAAGAAAGGTATCAGAGAAAGCTTGAGAAGGAATGTCAAAGAAATCAAAGACTTAAGAAAGTGAGAATCTGTTAAAAAAAAAAAAAAGGAAAAAAGGAGTTCCAAGATGGCTGCCCAGAAGATGCAGTCTCCCTCACTGATTTATTTTCATAGCTTTTGCCAGAGACCGTTGTGGTATCCATCATCCCTTTATAAGAGTCCCACTCGTGTGCAATTTATATGCGTCGTTCATAGTAGGAGCTGTTGTGTTTGTGTTTATGTAGTTCTGGAGCCCATTTTATAACGTTTAAGATGATTGCAAACTGAGAGCGGGTCGATTCTCAAGGGCCCTGGTTATTTAATCATAGGTCTGGGACTGGAGAATTATGTAATATACGTTTGTTCATGAGCCTTGTACTATTTGTCTGTCCGTCCGCCCTCAGATCTTAAGATACAGTGGCTAGAGGGCTGCAAGTTGGTGTGTCGATCACCCGCCCTCCAATCATCAAACATACCAAATTGCAGCCTTCTAGCCTCGGTAGTTTTTATTTCATATAAGCTTAAATTGAGCCATAGTCGTGCCTCTGGCAACACAACAGTACAGGCCACCGGCCGGCTGAGAGTTTCATACAGCACCATACGATGTACAGGAAATTCGATTGCACCCAAAAAACTTCGGGGCATTTATATATATATATATATATATATATATATATATATATATATATATATGTGTGTGTGTGTGTGTGTGTGTGTGTGTGTGTGTGAGTGTGGTGTGTGTGTGTGTATGTATGTGTGTGTGTGTGCATTCAATGTAGCACATAGGAACACGTACTTGAGAATATCCTTAAATTCACTGTAGAAAGATAAGTGAAACAGGGACTTGGAACGAACACTTTCGTAGTATATTCTACATTTTTAAGTATCCACTGAATATAAAAGAAGTTGACATGCCTCTATATACAAAAAACAGAAAGAGGGGGCCGTAGGTTACAGCTTATTAATCTGAGCTTGAAATTGTAGAATATATACTACGAAAGTACTGTTACAAGTCCCTGTTTCACTTATTACCTTTCTACAGTGGATTTAAGGATATATATATATATATATATATTATATATATATATATATATATATATATATATATGTGTGTGTGTGTGTGTGTGTGTGTGTGTGTGTGTGTGTGTGTGTGTGTGTGTGTGTGTTTGTAGATTTTCTCTCTCTTCCTCTGTAACCATTCTACGGCCCTCTGTCATTTCGAGCAGAGCCAATGAGAAAACCCTTTCAACCTTCATAACCAAATCACGGCCGAGTTTGAAGCCTTGTCATCATCCGAGAGAAACTATCATACCGTTTTCATATCTCTTTACCTCCAGAGCGCTAATTGCTCCGAACTCTATAATCTCTCTTCCTCGGTGCTTCAAGGTCGGGAGTCATTCATTATCCCTGGGATTGTAGGCTCTAATGACCCATGGTTGCTTTTAATAGCGGGGAAGGTTGTTATCGCTGACCTGCTATTTTCTGGATTGCTGGAAGTAATTCTAATTTTTAATCCTCGAGTAATAGAGGGATTTACAATTTTTTTTTAGATTGTAAAGCATATTAATGTACGTTTAAGTACATCTTTTATTGTGGTTGGAAGGAAGTAGGAGGTAGCCATATTAATATAGTTTTAATTACTACAGAGGTTTTGTTTTCATATTATTTATTTATAAAAGCGAGATAGAAACTCACTTTGCTCTAATCAATAATATTTCTAGTGTACCTTATATTTTATTTTAATTTTGATTGTCATAATAATAATAATAATAATAATAATAATAATAATAATAATAATAATAATAATAATAATGATATATTTTTTTAGATTTTGGATTGCCACAGTTTTTGGTAATACTAATATTACTTATCATTATAATTATCGTTACAAATAAATATATTTTTTTAGATTTTTGATCGCCACATTTTATAATAATAATAATAATAATAATAATAATAATAATAATAATAATAATAATAATAATAATAATAATAATAATCAAGCTGTATGGTAAGAGCATCAGGAAAATAGATACCCTAATCCAGACTGTAAGGATTGTATCTGGGGACATCAGGATGGAGTTTGGAATAGAAAAATGCGCCTTAGTCAACATACAAAAAGGCAAAGTAACGAGAACTGAAGGGATACAGCTACCAGATGGGAGCAACATCAACACATAGATGAGACAGGATACAAATACCTGAATGGAATGAAGGAGGAGATATAAAACACCAAGAGATGAAGGACACGATCAGGAGAGAATATATGCAGAGACTCAAGGCGATACTCAAGTCAAACTCAACGCCGGAAATATGATAAAAGCCATAAAACACATGGGCAGTGCCAGTAATCAGATACAGCGCAGGAATCAGTGGAATGGACGAAGGCAGAACTCCGCAGCATAGATCAGAAAACCAGGAAACAAATGACAATACACAAAGCACTACAACCCAAGAGACAAATACGGACAGACTATACATAACACGAAGGGAAGGAGGGAGAGAGGGAAAAAAACTACTAAGTATAGAGGACTGCGTCAACATCGAAATTAGAGCACTGGGCAATATCTGAAAACCAGTGAAGATGAGTGGCTAAAGAGTGCATGGGAAGAAGGACTAATAAAAGTAGACGAAGACCCAGAAATATACAGAGACAGGAGAAAGACAGACGAGAAAAGAGGACTGGCACAACAACCAATGCACGGGACAATACATGAGACAGACTAAAGAACTAGCCAGCGATGACAATTGGCAATGGCTACAGAGGGGGAGAGCTAAAGAAGGAAACTGAAGGAATGATAACAGCGGCACAAGATCAGGACCTAAGAACCAGATATGTTCAAAGAACGATAGACGGAAATAACATCTCTCCCATATGTAGGAAGTGGGGGCAAATACGCAAAAATGAACCATAAAACCACATAGCAAGCGAATGCCCGGCACTTGCACAGAACCAGTACAAAAAGAGGCATGATTCAGTGGCAAAAGCTCCACACTTGGAGCCTGTGCAAGAAACATCAGCTACCTTGCAGTAATAAGTGGTACGAGCACCAACCTGAAGGAGTGATAGAAAACGATCAGGCAAAGATCCTATGGGACTATGGTATCAGAACGGATAGGGTGATACGTGCAAACAGACCAGACGTGACGTTTGATTGACCAAAGTCAAGAAGAAAGTATCACTCATTGATTTGTCGCAATACCATGGGACACAGAGTTGAAGAGAAAGAGAGGGAAAAAAAAATGGATAAGTTCAAGATCTGAAAATAGAAATAATAGGATAATGGGATATGTATGCCAGTGGAAATCGTACCCATAATCATAGGAGCACTAGGCACGATCCCAAGATCCCTAAAAGGAATCTAGAAAAACTAGAGGGCTGAAGTAGCTCCAGGACTCATGCGAGAGTGTGATCCTAGAAACGGCACACATAGTAAGAAAAGTGATGGACTCCTAAGGAGGCAGGATGCAAACCCGGAACCCACACTATAAATACCACCCAGTCGAATTGGAGGACTGTGATAGAGAGGGAAAAAAAAAAAAAAAATAATAATAATTAATTATTATTATTCATTATTATTATTATTATTATTAGTGTTATTATTTTTATAAACCCTCTAAAATTATAGAACTGGTTATTATTATTGTTCATGCTTGCCTTCCAAATATTATATTCTTAATAATACATTCAAATTCAGTTTCACACATACCACTGAATCACTTGTTTGAGATTTATTTATTTATTTATATTTATTAATGTGCTCATTAGCGCGCTCTACACGCGTGGAACCCGGCGCTGCTGTCTCCCATACCCTCCGATCCCCTACCTACCCCGTCCCCACCCAGGGCGGACAAACAGGTTTACAGGAGTTTTTATTCATTCATTTATTTACGTATCAAGTTTTCTGAACTTTCTTTGTATCCTGGTGGGGGGGGGGGGTGGGGGGAACCGCATGTACTGTGTAGTCCGCACACAGTACGTTTTCCCAGCTCATGGGGCATACCGTTCACGTTCCGTGCTTTTGGTTTGGTTGGGTGGGGAGGGGGGGAAGGGTTGGGGTTAAGGTTGGGGGGAGGTGGAGGGGGAAGGGTAAGGTTGGAGAAGAAGCACACACAGGCATCTCAAGTTTGAATTCGTAAGCAGTTTTCACTCTCTCTCTCTCTCTCTCTCTCTCTCTCTACATGAATTCTTCTCTCTCTCTCTCTCTCTCTCTCTCTATCTCTCTCTCTCTCTCTACAATGAATTCTTCTCTCTCTCTCTCTCTCTCTCTGTACAAAGAATATTCTTCTCTCTCTCTCTACAAAGAATACACTCTCTCCCTCTCTCTCTCTCTCCTTTTACAAAGAATCTTCTCTCTCTCTCTCTCTACCTTTACTTCTACAATGAATTTTCTCTCTCTCTCTCTCTCTCTCTCTCTCTCTCTCTCTCTCTCTCTCTCTCTTTGTATCGATAAAAATCCTCTTCTTTATCTCTCTCTCTCTCTCTCTCGCTCTCTCTCTCTCCCTCTCGCTTTCTTTTATCAAAAGAATATCAATACACACAACACACTCTCCTGTGTGTACAAAGAATACTCTCTATCTTCTTCTCTCTTCTGTTATGCAATGATCAAATAGAACCAATTCTATTGGCAAAAATGTAAAAGGCAAAAAATGGGAATGTTGTTACGGGCACTTCAAAACAAAGAAAAAGGCTGAATACATGATTATGCTTTATAAAACATATGTTCGTAGTCCACTTGAATTTTGCAATATGATATGGTACCCACACTATCAAAAGGATATTGCACAAATAGAGAGTGTACAAAGGTTCTTTAGAGCTAGAATAGAAGAAGTTAAGGACCTTGACTACTGGGAAAGACTACAATCCTTAAAATTATATAGTCTAGAAAGGAGAAGAGAACGCTACATGATAATTCAGGCATGGAAACAGATAGAAGGAATAGCCGAAAACATCATGGAGCTAAAAATATCAGAAAGAGCAAGCAGAGGTAGATTAATAGTGCCCAAAACTATACCAGGAAAAATAAGGAAAGCACACAGGACATCAAGCCACTACGCACCAGCATCGATAATGCAGCGTCTATCAATGCGTTGCCAGCTCATCTGAGGAATATATCAGGAGTGAGCGTAGATGTGTTTAAGAATAAGCTCGACAAATATTTAAGCTGCATCCCAGACCATCCAAGATTGGAAGATGCAAAATATACCGGAAGATGTGCTAGCAACTCTCTGGTAGACATTAAAGGTGCCTCACACTGAGGGACCTGGGGCAACCCGAACAACATGTAAGCTCTGTAAGGTCTCTCCTCTCTCTCTCTCTCTCTCTCTCTCTCTCTCTCTCTCTACAATGAATTTTTGTCTCTCTCTCTGTACAAAAAATATTCTCTCTCTCTCTCTCTCTCTCTCCTCTCTCTCCATGGAGGAATTGAAAATTCTGGACCGAAGCGGATGTTCGTGAAAGTTGCATTTGGAGTCGCGAGAAGGTGCCGTTGAAATGTCAAAAAGGTGACAGAAAATAGAACGTGAACTGGGGACGTTGGGTTCCGAAGTAAAATGAGTGAGTTTTTGTCTGGAAAGTGTACACACACACACACACGCGCGCGCGCACACACAGGCTTTCCAATATCACGGGAGACGCCTCACAGAGAGAACATTCAGATAAATTAAGAAGTAAAATGTCTACCAGCAAACTTCTTGTCCACCTCAAACTGAGTTTGACATTTTAGCGGTACACAAAAAGAAGAAGAAGAAGAAGAAGAAGAAGAAGAAGAAGAAGAAGAAGAAGAACAATCACCCAGCACTACCCCTAAAAAAAAATTTTATTTACAAGAGCCACGAACACACGACGTCAAAATTCGATAGATTTTAGGTCTTAAAAGAAATAAAACACCCTCTCAGTAAAGCCTACAGTGCACCACGTGAGGTGCACTGAAGGCACTACCACAATAAAAAAAAAAAATTATATACAAGAGTAACGACCACACGACATCAAAATTCAATGGATTTTAGGTCTTAAAAAGAAAAATTCAATTTTGTCCAAAAAGATATGTCTGATTTGATGTTCGGTAACTTAGACCCACAAAGTGAATATTTACTCCGTCTCCCTATACATAGATCACCCTACTAGATTTACTTTACATTTTTTTTTCTCTCT
>NC_087217.1:44029817-44032317 GCF_015104395.2 Macrobrachium nipponense | reverse complement strand
GACAGAATGGGCGAACACTGTAAAAAAAAGGAAAAAAAAAATAGGTAGGTGTTTGTTGCACAACGCGTCCTCTACGTACTGGTTCGGAATGCGTTAGTCTTGTGTGCAATCCCTCCCCTTTTCTGTTTTACCTCTTCCCACATTCCCCCCCCCCCCCCTCTCCCCCTCCCACTCTTCCTCCTCCACCCCCTCTCTCCATCTCCCCTCTCCTCCTCCTCCTCCTCCTCCTCCTCCTCCTCCTCCCCTTTCTTTGCTGTTTCCAAAACTTTCATTGTTGTTGGTTATGTAAGAGCTGCTATTGAGTCTTCGTTACGCCGTTTTTTTTTTAGGGGGGGCGGGAGGTGGAGGAGGGGGGGGTTGCTCTTCGCTGCTCTGTTGTGGTTAGGTTTTTACTGAGAGTTTGTTATGACATCTGGGAAAGGTTGTGTGTACACAACTGGAAGTTGGAGTAAAAAATGTTTGTATAAAGATTTTTTATTTATTTATTATTATTATTTTTATTTTTTGTGGTTTTTGTAGTGGTGGATTATATATATATATATATATATATATATATATATATATATATATATATATATGGGGATACATCCACTATGAAGAATAAAATCCTCTTGTATCCCCATTTACTTAGAGGTACGACATAGTACCTGGCTTTCTGTATATATATATATATATATATATATATATATATATATATATATATATATATATATATGTATATATATATATATGTATATATATATATATGTATATGATATATATATATATATATATATATATAGTAGGTGGATGGATATATATATATATATATATATATATATATATATATATATATATATATATATATATATATATATATATAACATATATATGTATATATATATAGATATATATAATATATATATATATATATATATATATATATATATATAGTATTGTATGTATGTAGAATCTACTGGTCACTTTGACCAGATACATATATAATTGCAATAGCCACAACGCCCGCATAAGTTCTCAAATTCTTTGCTCTTTTTTGGATACGGTTATCACTACAAGACGTTGAGCCAATTTCACATGTCAACATCACCACAGGTGAAAAGAATAAGAAGACTGGACGTAGGTCCTGACCGGTTTCGACTTGATTCCAAAGCCATAGACGAACGCCCTTCGTCAATGGCATAACAATAATGTCGAAACCGGTCAGAACTTGAACCCAGTCTGAAAGGATTCCCCCTTCGTATGTGGCTGGCTCCAAAGAAAATAAAGGAGACAGTAACAGCCCCATTCGTCCTTCAATCGCCTTGTGGACACAGCTCATCAACAGCACGTACCAGCTCCCGAGAAACACTGCGCCATCTTACACACACACCCACACACACCTCAGAATTCTTTGAGCCATATTTTCATCTGTATTGTGTTATTGTACTTCTGTATGTATTTATGTACATGTTTAAAATGAAAGCGTATAAATTACGATATTGGATCACACAGAGCAGATCAGCTCAAGAGAGAGAGAGAGAGAGAGAGAGAGAGAGAGATGTAAACCGTTTTGTACCTAGTGGCCTTGAACAAGGTTGAAAGATAGACGATATTGAAAGAGCTGGTGGATTACGAGAGAGAGAGAGAGAGAGAGAGAGAGAGAGAGAGAGCAGGTACTTCGACCCAGACTAAAAGCGGAGGGGAGGGCGGGGAGTGGGGTTGGGGTTAGGAGGTTGATTATTGTAGGTACTGGCAAGGGGGTGGGGTGGGGATGGGGGGGAATTGGTGTCCCTTCTTGTGGTCGTTGCTAAGAAAGATTCCTTTTGGAACTTGACACCTCATGTCTATCTTAGATGAATTGATCTATCTTAAATGAGTTATTGTTCTGCTTTGCATAAATTTGTCTAAGATAAAATAAATTGATTTAACTTACTATGTTAATATTTTTATATGCCATACAACCAATCTTTCTCAACCTTATGTGCCATAATTTGACATAAGTTTTGAGTTGTCTTGTAATTGTGTTATTAGCGTCTTATTTATTCATTAATGCTTTTGCTTGTTTATTTATTCCCATTCGTTACTCTCTCTCTCCAGCCGGCGCATACGAAATGTGACTCTCTCTCTCTCTCTCTCTCTCTCTCTCTCTCTCCTGTATTCTTTAAATTTTCAGCTGAAGGCTTCTATGGACAGTCAATAAATTTGATTAAACACAAGAAGGCTTCAAAGGGAAATTAGCCTGCACACACACACACACACACACACAGAGAGAGAGAGAGAGAGAGAGAGAGAGAGAGAGAGAGAGAGAAATAAGTTTAAATTATGTATTTTTTAATGAGAGAGAGAGAGAAATAAGGTTAAATTATGTATATTTTAAAGAGAGAGAGAAACAAGGTTAAATTATGTATATTTTAATGTGTGTGTGTGTGTGTGAGAGAGAGACAGAGAGACAGACAGACAGACAGAGAGAAATAAAGCTAAATTATGTATGTTTTAATGAGAGAGAAAGAGAGAGAGAGAA
>NC_087217.1:43984817-44027317 GCF_015104395.2 Macrobrachium nipponense | reverse complement strand
CGTTAATTTTTTATGTCTTGTCATCTAGACCTTTCCCGACTTCTGACCTTCTCTTGGTCTCCTATGATTTTGGTCTAAGAAAAATGACTACTGAAGGTTTCTTTTATTCATTTTTTGTTTTATTGCGTCTTTTAGCTCTACTACATTATTGTCTTTGATTGACTGATTGATTTTTGGTTTTTCTTTGGGTTGTTAAGATCAATTTTGTGGAGTCAGTGAATTTTCTCTTATCTTGATTTGCTAGGTAGTAAACCTTTTTTTTTCACTTTCTCTTTTCATTCAGAGCCTTCTCTCTCTCTCTCTCTCTCTCTCTCTCTCTCTCCAATGAACAGACCAGAGCTTCGAAAACTCCAAACTGTTTCCAGAAGACTTTAGCGAACAGAAACTTTTCCAGGAGTCTCTGTGTCTCGCAAAGAAAGACTGGAAGGGAAGTCTGGAAGGAATTTCTGGATGGAAAGTCATAAAGGAAAGTCTTGATGGAAAGTCTGGAAGGAATGTCTTGAAGGGAAGTATGAATGGAAAGTCTAAAAGAAAAGTCTGGAAAGAAAGGCTGGATGAAGAGTCTGGAAGGAATGTCTTGAAGGAAAGTCTGGATGGTAAATTTGGGAAGAACGTCTGGAAGATAATTCAGGAAAGAAAGAATGGAAGGAAAGTCTGGAAAGAAATACTGGAAGGGCAGTCAGGAAAGAAATTTTGGAAGGAAAGTCTGGAGGGAATGTGGAAGGTAAATCTGGATGGAAAGCATGGAAGGCAAATCTGGAAGGAATGTCTGGATGGTAAGTCTGGAAAGGTCTTGAAGGGAAGTCAGGAAAGAAAGCCTGGAAGGAAAGTCTGGAAAGAAGTTCTGGAAGGGAAGTCGGGAAGGAGAGTCTGGAAGGGATGTCTGGATGGAAAGTCTGGAAGGTACGTCTGGATGGAAAGTCTAAAGGGAATGTCTGGAAGGTATGTCTGGAAAGAAAATCTGTTTGGAAAGTCTGGAAAGAAGTCTGGACGCTGCTTGCGTCTTTTCAATGCTGTAGGTTGGGTCGAGTTACCAGTTCGCCTATATTTGTATTTATTTATTTTTGTGCATGAGTTGTTGACTTATTTTTTTAGGCATTTATCTATTTTTCTTTTTTGTTTACTCAGTAATTTATTTATATGATTTATTAAATTTTCAAAATTTATTAAATTTATTTATATTTATTTTTTTATTTGTTAATAATATAATAATTATTATTATTGATATATTTATTGTTTATTTTGTTAATGTTTTTTTGCTGTGTACTGTCGGCCAAAACTATTGCGCAAGTGTTTTCAAATTTTAATTTTTCGTTTCACCTGCCTGAACCGCCACCGATTTCATGCCTTATTTATCAATTTTCTTTCAAAAATGGAAGAAATCATATGTAATGATGTTTAAAACAGTCACTGATATCTTTAGAACATTATGTTATGTTATTGTGTAAAACTATTTTCCATATAGCAAAATTGACGTGAACGAAACGAAGTGATAAAAAACAGTCATATCACAACCAATAGATATACATTACCAAATAGATAGGAGACACCTATTACTAGTAGTATCGCATAAAACATAGTCCTTAAATTATCTTTCAACATTAAGTTTTGAAGGGTAAGTTGAACTATTTCCATTTGTTAAATTTTACAGAAACATTGGAATCTCACAAAATGCTATTCAAATTACAAAAAGGAAAAAAAAAAAAAAAAAAAAGAAAAAAAAAAAAAAAAACTATATCCTAACAGTGTGAACCAGGCGACCTCACTCATTGCTTTTGGTGTTATGTGCACAGGAATCTAATGTCAATGTGTCATTTATCGGTCTAAGAAACATCCCCCCCCCCCCCCTCGATGAGGCGAGAGATAATTATTGCACTGCATTCGGTGCAAGTTCCTGTTGGAGAGATAACCAAGAAAGCTTAATAAACCGGAGAGAATCATACATAGAAAAATCAAATTGTTTTAAATAACGGAAAAAATTTAGAACATGGGCCTAGAGGTGGAACACCCCCCCCCGTCCGAAGCCCCACAAGAGAGCAAGACAATAGAGGTAGTGTAAATGTTGCTGAGCAACATTCATTTGTGAACTTTGATTCTAGTGCCTCGTCACGACATTGCTGAACCAGGAATCATAACCAGCTCTACGCTTATGACTGGTGTCTGATGAATACTTTAGATGGAGAGGAAGATATTTTTAAATCTACACTTGAAATCTTTGATAGTTGTCTAATGAATAAGTCTAATGAATAAGCAAACTTATCTTTGATGGATGAGAGATTCAGTTAGGCTTACTCTTTTTGTTTTGTTTTTTATCGGTGTCCAGTGAATGCCATGGATAGGGAGGGAAACGGTTTCAATGATGCACGCATTTTTTTCTTCTAAACCTAAAGAATACATTTTATTGGGAGATACTTTATTAACATCGGCCTAATCCTTCCTTCCATCACTCCTATACGCCACCTCCCACTCTCTTCTACATCTCAGGCGACTAGATCCGACTTCTCAAGTTCTCACTACGAACTCCATCTCGTGAAAGCATCACTAATGATAACGGTTATTTAAAATTAAAAAATTGCCCGCACCGACAACGGACGCCTTAAAATGCATGTGTATAAAATATTTTATTTTCAAAGAAACTTTATCTTTCATTCCACAAAATATGTGCATACACTCGTGTTACACGGTACACCCTGTGCCGTCAAAGATCAAACCCTTTATTAAAGCAGTAGGTTTTTCTTGAAAAAAAAAAAAAAAAAAAAAAAAACATGAAATAGACTTAAACGAGAACGTCACCTTTCATATTTCTTATCCTTTCAGCTACTTATAATATGCTTATGGTAGTAGGTCTAGGTATACATGTGAAATTAATTTGAATTAATTTCTATTTAGAAGAAATGAATAGCTACAAAAAGATCAACCTAAGAAAGCTTTACGGAAAGTAAGCCTTTCTTAATGTATTCGTCAGTTTTGACTCCCACAGCTTTCCAACGTTTCCAAATGAAACAGGATGATATGCAAGGAATGATTGCTTTTTGACTTTGAATAGCTAGGTCTGAGTTAATTATGTTAAGCCAATTATGAAAAGGATAAGAAGAAAGGCGAAACATGGCTAATTAACGAAGAATAACGAGAATAATCAAATAAAGCAGATTAATATATATATATATATATATATATATATATATATATATATATATATATATATATATAGTTGATTTAAATATTCATTAATATTACGTATCCGAGAGAATATAGACCTAGGCTAATCATGTGGGAAAATCAGAAGTCCAATTTAGGCCCACTAAATGTGTCATGCAAATTATTTTATTGATCAAAGGACAAAATTAGTTTAATTAAACATCGTTTTCAAAGATGTTAACGCCTTGATGTATTATTTATCGGCTGTAGGAGACGAAATGACAACACCCCAGTGCAGTACGATACGTTGAGTCAAGACTCGAGCGGCAGCAAAGCCAACTTCAAAATCTTCGGTATGGTTTTGAGAATAAAATTAGAAATCGTGGACCCATCGGTATATATTTTCCTTACTTTGCAAAATAATTATCTTTAATAAGTTGAATAAGTCTACTCTATTCTAATGTAATTTATTTCAAGTTATAGCACCTTTGAAAGGAAATGTTATGTTAAGTAAAATAATCTGGCATCTGCATATGGCAATATTTCCTATAAAGAACAATGAATTAAGAAACTACGCCAATTCTTCGTTGCCGTGTGTACATATACACAATCATGTTCACACAAAGATACCAAAGAAATAATAAAAAGGACCTGGGTACCATATATTCCCTTTTGCAGGATAAAAAGATGTTAAGATGTCTTTTACTGTAATATTATATATATATATATATATATATATATATATATATATATATTAATATATATATATATATATATATCTTACATAGAGGGACGCTGTCGTGGGGACCTCGTGACGTCATCAGGTTAGGATTTAAATGGCGTGTCCTTCACAGGAGAGACTGCGCCGAGACTTAAGCAATTTCCATTATCTCCATCTCGTTTCCGGTGGCACACTTTACTCCCGGGGGTTTAAAAAGTCTCTCTCTCTCTCTCTCTCAAAGACGCATACGAACACGCACAAGGCAAACGAACCCTTACGAATGGTCTCATTTCACCTTTAGCGATAAACTCCTACACGTCCGGTTTCCTTCCGTTTATAATGATCGTACCCTTGATTAACCCCTTGATTTGAGGAAAGAGGGACGTCATTATAGGCTGTCCCCGAAGACCGTTAACTCAGTAACGGTCTCGTAACGGGAGGCATCTCACAACGAGAAAAGCGCGCGAAGGAGTTGCAGTAGGCGCTCAGTGTGGTAATAATGGCGGGCTTTTAAAGATGACGCCGTCGCTGTTTCTGCCTTTAAAGAGAGGGGTAACGGTCGCCTATAAAACGCGAGAGGTTTCTTCTTTACCCTGTGGGAATCCTCGGTAGGCAGGCTGGTGTGCCCTTCACCCCCTCGAAGTGTCGCTACCACCGGGGTAGGCTTGGTACCGAGAAGCCTTGACGTAACAGTGGTTAGGTCTAGGTTAAGTAGACGGGTGGAATATTTCTCTTCATCTTTCGAATTTAAAAAACATAAAAGCCGTTTTGTAGAAGCATCCAATAACGTCAAGAAGTTGCAAGAGATTCCCCAGATCCCTCTCTCTCTCCCTCTCTGCCTGTTGTCTTTAAGCACTCAGCCAGTGTGAAACGGGGAATGAGAGAGAGAGAGAGAGAGAGGTGAGGCTCGTGTCCTATTTTGATGTGGAGCTCGTTCGATCTACCGATCGTTTGTCGTCATTCAAACTGGAGTAGTCGTTTTCGTGCCTTTTCTTTATATATAAATAATGAACAACATACTTCCTTCATTCTATTTTAGTCATTGCAGTCCAATTGGCGCTCAGGCTTCATTGTGACCCAATGATGTCGTGTTAGGTCTAGCGAGAACGCAGGTTTACCCTATGGTACGTCATAAGCGTTCGATGCCCAGATCGCAGCTACTGTGGGAGGCCATCAGGTTCGGTTAAAACTATCCTTGTTGCCCTGAAATTTGATCATATCCCCCCCCACCCCTACCTCCGGCCACCCTTCCCCATCGCCCCTCGCTATTGTCATTGGCCTCAATTGAAACTTCTCAATTGCCCTTACATTCCCTTAGAGCCAATCTACCGTTTTTGATCGAAATTTTTTTTGGCTTTTATTGAATTGGACCAATACCGGTAGCGTCGTCTATGGCCTTGGTAGCAACAACATTTTAGCCTCTGATCTGTAACAGCGCTCTCTCTCTCTCTCTCTCTCTCTCTCTCTCTCTCAAGTTTTATCAAAAGTGATCTGTTGTTTCCAGGTAGAAAATCTGCACGTTGATCTCCGTTCCATCTTGGAAAGTTGTTGGGCTAGGCCTAAGACCGTGCCAGTCATTTGTTGTAGTGAAAATCTAGGCCTAGTCCCTTTTTTGTTTTTGGTTCATGGAAAATTAATCGGTTGTCCTGGAGATAGACTCGAGTGATTGCATTGTCTGTTCTTCGAACAAGTCACTTTTTTAGTCGTAAGACTAACCTTAGCCTCTGAAAAGCCATCGTAGGTCTATGTATGGGCCTCAACCGTAAGAACAAACCATCCATCTAAGCCTAACTTCACATAGATTTATACTACTCTGAGATGATTGGTTTAATAAACATAAACAACGACAAGATGAGGTAATTAAGAAATTTATGGGTGAGTTTTCTGCATTAGGATTGACAAAGAACATACTAACATACTATTTGATTCATTTGTTGAGAGACCGAGAGAATTAAATGTTCGAATTCTTTTGACTTTAATATCACGAGCGTCAAGATTGGATTTTTTTTACCTATAGAAATGATATATGAAATTAACTATATTTTTTATTATAGGAGTAATCTCTCTCTCTCTCTCTCTCTCTCTCTCTCTCATCAAGTATAGGTCTAATCATTTCAATTTCATCCCTTTTTCTAGGTTTACGAAATGAGAACAAGGTGTTGCTTACAATGATTTATAGGTGATTAAGATCGAATATCTATTTTTATCTATTGTAAAAGGGATGACGACTCTTCCTCCGATATATGAGCTGAAAAATATCGAACGAAGTACTACCTAGAGATTAAATTATTCAGTTTTACGTTTACTGATGCATTTATTAACTACATTTCTTTTTCATATTTTAGTTACGAATCGCCTTCTGGCCTCCAGGAATCCTGTCAGACATCCTTCACAATAGCCTTCAAGACTTTGTTATGTGCACTAGTCCTAGAGAGCTTTACGTAACATTGCTTTTCTTGGAAGGATTACAACACTCCGTTTTGTTGATTCTGTGCAATCGTAATTGTATGACTGTGCACAGCATATGCCTCATGCTTCCACACACACATACGCATACACATACACATACACACACACACAACTCATGATAATGTCTTGTCATATCCTGTCATCAAAACAGAGCAAAAACTGTAGTAGTCAGTTGGCGTCTAGTCTCACTCGGCTAAACACCATTGTTTTTAAAGTGTTTTGTGTTGACGCTTTTGTGTTTTAATTGCTATTGTTTAGCGTTGTACACTTTGCCTTTTATTGTCAGTGTTATCGCGAGTTTTTGTTTGTTGTTCATTTGTGTTCGCCTCAACAAAAATCGACTTGTTTATCGAAGCTTTCGTGCTGTAACGAGATAAGTGCTAGCTCTCTCTCTCTCTCTCTCTCTCTCTCTCTCTCTCTCTCTCTCTCCACATCAGTCTGCCTACAGGCATAAAGTTAGTTAGGAATTTAAACTTGATGCCTCGGCACGAAAAAAATTAAATAGATAAAAGAATATAACATTAAATATATATAAGAATAACACACACAAACATAAATATGTATATATATATATATATATATATATATATATATTAATAAACGCTCCAAGAAGAGGTCCTTTGAAGGACGAAACTGTTGGGCATTTTCTAAGATGAACCATTTTCATTTCCCTATTTGTGGAATACAACTTGAATACACACACACCGTCACACACACACACACACCACCAAACAACACATATATATATATATATATATATCTATATATATATATATAAATAATAATTATATATACATACAACGAGTGGTATTAGGTTTTAAAAGCACCATTAATTGGCGGAGTACGCCAATGGTCGAAATCCAATCAGACTGTAACATCAAAAAGTGTGGGTGGCAGACCTGTAGTGCATAGCTTTCAACGCCAGCATTTTTATTGATATCGAAATAATTGCCAATTATCCCAGATGCGTGTTTGTATATGACTTGTTTTTGATTGATATTAGCGAATAACAGTTGGATATTAATTAATAAACTGGTTGTAGTTTGTTTTATAGGTTTTTTTATGCGTGGGTGTTGGCTGCATGGCTCTGCCTATTCTACTGAGGAACTCTAGACTTACGTAGTTAGGATCGAGGGAATACCTTTTTTAGACCTGTTCTCAAGAATCGCTTTAGATGTGACTGATAAAAGGAGATCAGAGCTAGGCCTATGTCAAGTATATATAATGAATCTTTATTCCACTGGGGAACTCCAGACACATCGAATTAAGAATAAAAATGGCGAACGAAAGGATGTCGTCCATAGGCCTATTATTAAGAATAGCTTTAGTTGCGATCGAAAAAGTGAGATCAGAGTTAGGCCTTTGTAAAGTTTACATAATAAGCGAACAGGGTATTATTCACTGCGTAATAATTACAAAGATAATTATAGAAGTTGTGAGTGATGTGACCACTGATTGTACAGTGATTCTTGAGGATGTAAAGGCCTACTGAAAAGCTTACCACAAATATAGATTGGGACAATATTTCTGGAGAATATGAAAAAAAGAATATGGTTGCCTTGGTAAATATTTGAAATCTTTTTTAAAAAGAGTATTATGTGTCTCTCGAATGTGTCATATGTGTTCGCGTGTGGTTGACAGGGAACGACAGATACTCTGGGATGCATACATACATAAATACATATATTCATGAATGCATAAATACATGCATATATACATATGGGAACACGTATGGGTCATCTTCTACTTTTATTAGGGAGCTCTGTTTCTATGGTTTAGTATTAAATTTTATGGCCGACCTCACATTCCGCTATAAAATGATAACTCTCTCTCTCTCTCTCTCTCTCTCTCTCTCTCTCTCTCTCTCTCTCTCTCTCTCTCTCTCTCTCTCTCTGTATGTATATATTTATGTATGTATTTCGTTTTTATATGTATCTTTCTTTATCTGGTTTAAATATCTTTTCATCTCCGTGATAAATTTAGTTTGATCGTATTTACAAATAAACTCTCTCTCTCTCCTCTCTCTCTCTCTCTCTCTCATCTCTCTCCTCTCTCTCTCTCTCTCTCTCTCTCTATCTAAAATATATATATATATATATTATATATATATATATATAATATATATATATAATGCACAGGAAGCAGGAGCAGGAACAAACATGGCGAAGTATTTTACCACTTATTCCGACGCGTTTCGCATTCGGCAGAATGCATCTTCAGGTCTGTATAATAATATGATATTAATATAAATTAAATTGATTTGAAAATTGTCTAAAAATTATTTACAAACTAGTTAAAATGAAAAACGAAACTTCACACATAGATAAAAATACACTAACAATTGATAAAACAACACGAGAAGTTAAAAGCACATACGTTAGTTAAAAGTTCAGATGGAAAGTTAAAAACAAAAAACCAAATAAATAAATTAGTAAAATACAAAGTTAAAAAATTTAATTTGAGGAGCACTGGGGGTCGACCTACCATGGTAAGAGATAAATAAAAACTAAAAGAATGTACACAGAAACATAGGCTTAAGAGAGAAACAAGGGGTGGAGGTGGTCTGGTTGTTCAACTGCGGAACAAGTTGTTTAATAAAAAGGCTCTCCAGGATCAACAGTTCATTTGGGCTGGAGGTTTGACCAACAACAATAAAATCTTCATATTTATATTTAACTTTACATTTTTTTGCTATGTTTCACGTATACTGGACTGTTCGGGAGTTTTGATAATGAACATCCAGTACGAAACTAACTCCCTTGTGGCAGTCTATGCGAACCCTCATCATCCTCTGAGAAGAACCCACTAAGTTCCCAGACTACATCTGGGACAAGATATTTGTACACTATACCAGAGGACATGAGGGGGCTATAAACGATCTTAAATTTAAATATGGATCCAATTGTTAGTGGATTGACCGGAATGAGTTTTTAACCTTTAATGCGCCAAAGTATTTTTGTACGATTTTTGTAAATTCGGCCCTAAAGGAATCATCGTGTAAATATGGGAATCGGGCATAAAAAGGAAGCTTTGGAACATTAATTTCATTGGTGTTGGTGCAAAACTCTTTATTAAGGACCTTGTAAATAATTCTGTTGACGAGCTTGGTGGGAAAGCAGTTATCCTTAAAATATGCTAAAAGAAAGGCAATTTCTTTATGAAATACGTGCCAGTTAGACGTAAGGGAGACGGCTCTCTATATACAAGTGGGTAAAAATTGAGTTAGATTTAAAATTACTAAAACAAAGCTATGAAAATTCGTCCCAAACCTGTAAATGTCTTTTTCCTAAAATTGTAGTGTTAAACTTACTGTTTTCACGAAATACTTCTACATCTAAAAAACGGAAGACGGTCGTTTCATTTCACTTTCAAGGGTAAACTTAATATTTGGGTGATATGAATTAATGAATTCTGAAAAATGCATGGCAATCAAAATTACGCCTGAAAAGGGTGAAGGTGTCGTCAAACGTATCTTTTATAAAATAAAGGGCGGAAGGAAAGAGGGCACTCGTCCAAATGGCGCTCTTCCAGCGAGCACATAAAGATATTGGAAAAGGTAGGACCTAACGGAGACCCCATAGCCATACCCTCCACTTGTCTATATAAGTTTATTGTTAAAAATAAAGGCGGTGTCCAGCACCGCCATTCTAAAAGCAGACTTAAAGGTAGAACGATTAAAATTGTGAAGTACGAATCAGGTTGGGGAAATATGTTGGAGGGTATGGCTATGGGGTCTCCGTTAGGTCCTACCTTTTCCAATATCTTTATGTGCTCGCTGGAAGAGCGCTTTTTGGACGAGTGCCCTCTTTCCTTCCGCCCTTTATTTTATAAAAGATACGTTGACGACACCTCACCCTTTCAGGCGTAATTTTGATTGCCATGCATTTTTAGAATTCATTAATTCATATCACCCAAATATTAAGTTTACCCTTGAAAGTGAAATGAACGACCGTCTTCCGTTTTTTAGATGTAGAAGTATTTCGTGAAAACAGTAAGTTTAACACTACAATTTTTAGGAAAAAGACATTTACAGGTTTGGGAACGAATTTTCATAGCTTTTGTTTTAGTAATTTTAAATCTAACTCAATTTTTACCCTTGTATATAGAGCCGTCTCCCTTACGTCTAACTGGCACGTATTTCATAAAGAAATTGCCTTTCTTTTAGCATATTTTAAGGATAACTGCTTTCCCACCAAGCTCGTCAACAGAATTATTTACAAGGTCCTTAATAAAGAGTTTTGCACCAACACCAATGAAATTAATGTTCCAAAGCTTCCTTTTTATGCCCGATTCCCATATTTACATGATGATTCCTTTGAGGGCCGAATTTACAAATATATATATATATATATATATATATATATATATATATATATATATATATATATATATATATATATATATATATATTATATATATATATATATATATATATATATACAGAGAGAGAACAAAGAGAATTATTTATAAACACGATCAACTAAGCTAATCACGAAGATGAAAACAAAGATTGAAAACGAGAAAAAAAATACATATAACAACTAAATAAATAATAAATAAAATAATAAAAAAAAAAGATAAGCTTCCAGAACTTTAATGACATAAACATGGAAGCCCAGAGTCTTAAAATAAGACCGAAACACTTTTTTTTTTTTTTTTTTTTTTTTTTTAGAAAATCCCGAGATTCAACAGGTATGGGAAAGAAAGTAAGAGAGAAAGTAGAGGCAGGAAAGGGTAATAAATATAGCCTTTCACGACCCTACCAATTCCCGCCCCCCCTCCCCCCCCACGACCCCTTCTTCCTTCTCTCAACCCCCCCCTCCTCTCCTCTTAACAGACCTTATAACTTTTTTTTTTCGTAGTCGTAGATTCGAGACCAAAGAGGTTTTCATGTAAAAGGAGGAAGGAAGGAAGGAACAGTGTTGTAGTGTTTCTCACATTTGCATAAGTAGTGTTAAAATGGTAAGGGGGATTTGCTCTCTCTCTCTCTCTCTCTTCGAACTTAGATCTTCTTTGTTACTTATTGCATCATCTCTCTCTCTCTCTCTCTCTCTCTCTCTCTCTCTCTCTCTATGATTATATCTTCTTTGTTTTTGTAACCTATCTCTCTCTACTCTCTTTTGCTCTCTATGAAATTAGTTTTTCTTTATTCTTGTAAAGCCGCCCCCCCCCTCTCTCTCTCTCTCTCTCTCTCTCTCTCTCTCTCTCTCTCTCTATGAAATTAGATTTTCTTTGTTTTTGTGACCTCGCTCTCTCTCTCTCTCTCTCTCTCTATGAAATTAGATTTTCTTTATTCTTGTAACCTCTCTCTCTCTCTCTCTCTCTCTCTCTCTCTCTCTCTCTCTCTCTCTCTGTGAAATTAGATCTTCTTTGTTTTTGGGACCTCGCTCTCTCTATGAAATTAGATATTTTATATTCTTGTAACCTCTCTCTCTCTCTCTCTCGTTGCGGTCACTCAGAAGTGAAGCGTCCTCAGCTGACTTGTGTACTTACCATGTTATCTGCTTGTATAATTCCGTTATGCCGTTGCGTAAGGACTCAGAGAGAGAGAGAGAGAGAGAGAGAGAGAGTTATCGCCGACTTATATCATTTTTATAGCGGAATGTGAGGTCGGCCATAAATACTGAATAACCTTAGAAACAGATCTCCCTTAAAAAAGTAGATGACTCATACGTATGTATATATGTATGTATTTGCGTATGTATGTATGTATTCCGGGGTTATATGTCGTCCCCTGCCAAATTTGCGCGATTTATGAGTCTGCTTTGAAAGCTTTTGCCCCCCCCCCCCTTTTTTTTGCATCCCTATAAATACGAGGTCTTTTTAGCTGTTTACGTGTCAGAGAGAGAGAGAGAGAGAGAGAGAGAGAGAGAGATTCTGTAGCAATCAGGGCTCGTACGTTATGATTATAAATCTATAGAATAGATTCTCTCTCTCTCTCTCTTTCTTTCTCTCTCTCTCTGACCTGTGAACAGCTGAAAAGAACTCAAATCCGGGTTGGACAAACCTCCCTTGCTGTCACGCGTGACAGAACAAACGGGATCAGAACCTTTCAGATTTTAATATTATACATCGATGGAATTATTCGATGCCCTACATTGCCAATTGGTTATAGTAGATTCACATCAACTGTGCATTTGATGACAAGGCTAGTCTCTTACGACGCTCCTGATTGGCTGTTGATAAGCCAATCACAGGGCTGGAAACTCGCCTCAGTCTCTCTCGAGAATTCACATGGGTAGGATCTATGTTCCACCTCTCCTGAGGGATACGTCTTTCAAAAGTTTCACTCAGGAGAGGTGGAAGATACATCCTACCCATGTGAACTCTCGAGGGAGACAGGAGAGTTTCCAGCCCTGTGATTAGCTTATCAACAGCCAATCAGGAGTGTCGTAAGGGACTGGCCTAGACATCAAATGCACGGTTGATGTGAATCTTCTATAGTAGATAAATGAGAGAAATGAGGTAAATTGGCAATTTGGGCTAAAGATGTCAACACTATGGTTAACTGTGGTCCTTATCATTGTCAGCTGAGCGCCAAAAGGCTTAGCGGCCGCATCCTGTGTCGTGGCGGATTCGCAGAAGGCAAAGTTTCCAGAACTTGGGAGGATACGTGTTTGGCCCTGGCTGATTTCTTTGAGAAGTGGAGCATACAAATACATACATACATACATACACACACATTATATATATATATATATATATATATATATATATATATATATATATATATATAATGTATGTATGGACGGATGGGGCAGACTAGTCCTTGAAACCTTGTAAATCTTGTAAATAAAATCTGCGTTTGATGCCATCCTGTTTAAGTAAGGCCCTGCTATATATATATATATATATATATATATATATATATATATATATATATATATATATATATACTATATTATATATCCTGTGTGTATGTGGACATCATCAATTCTCAGGAATAAGTCTGTAATTATGAGAAACGATTGAGTCACAGGAGATGAAATGAGACCACATGATTTTCTGTTCTGAAACTTTTCCTTCCTGTGAGTAATGTATATATATATATATATATATATATATATATATATATATACATACTATATATATATATAAATTCCTATATATATATTTAGTATAGATATATGTGTCTATAGATTTAGTATGCACACACACACACACATATATAATATATATATATATATATATATATATATATATATATATATATATATATATATATATATATATATATATATATATATATATATATATATATATATAGATAGATAGATAGATAGATAGATAGTAGATAGATATATACGCACTTATATTTTAAGTTTCATTATTTATCCTCACTTACCCAACTCTCCCCTTACAATTTACACAAAGTGTGAGGGTGTCAAGCCCCCTACCCTCCCCCCCGCCGCCTCCAGTTTCCCGCCCCTTCTCTATTGCTCACTCAAAAAAAAAAAAAAGATGAAACATCTCTGAAATGTTTGAAAGACCAGGAAAACCATAAAATACAATAAGATTAAATAAAAAAATAAAATTAATTTTATGGTCATCCTCTGACAGCTTATGTACTTTTCGAAGCTGGAGGACGTACGGTGGTTGTAGTAGGGAGGGGGGCGTGGGGTTGGAGGGGGGCGTTGCTGGAAGGAGTCATTTATGACGTTAAGCCGCAGGTTATAAGAACTAGGAAGGATGAGGGGAGGGGTTGTGGTAGGCGAAGGCGGGATTATATGTAATCTCTCTCTCTCTCTCTCTCTCTCTCTCTCTCTCTCTTCGAACTTAGGTCTTCTCTGTGCTTGTGGCTTCAGTCTCCCTCTCTCTCCTCTCCTCTCTCTCTCTCTCTTGTTCTTCACCTCTCTCTGTGTTTCTCTCTCTCTACCTGTTTCTCTCATTCATCGTAGTTGTGATCTCTCTCTCACTCTCTCCTCCCGATCTTCTTTGTTCTTGTGACGCCGGTCTCTCTCTCTCTCTCTCTCTCTCTCTCTCTCTCATCTTGGAAAAACAATTTTCGAGCTGCTGTCAGGATAATTGCATTACTCCGTAATGGAGCACAGAAAGCGTCGAATTTCTAATATCTCTTTCATACTGCCTCACCAGAGATTGTGTTTTTCCTTCCAATTAGTAGGAGCAGTTTTGTCCTCTTGTACAGACGGCCAACAAAGAATTGGCGTAGTTTCTTAATTCATTGTTCGTTATGGAAATATTGCCATATGCAGGTACCAGAATATTTACTTAACAATAAATAAAATTTCCTTTCAAAGGTACTATACCTGAAATAAATGAAATTAGAACTGAGTAGACTTATTCAACGTATTAAAGATAATTATTTTGCAAAGTGAGGAAAATATACCGATGGGTCCACGAATTCTAATTTTATTTTCAACTCTAGCTTCGTGACAGCATTCCAAAGATTTTGAAGTTTGGCTTTGCTGCCGCTCGAGTCTTGACTCAACATATCGTACTGCACTGGGGTGTTGTCATTTTGTCCTCCTACAGCTGATAAATAATACATCAAGGCGTTAACATTCTTTGAAAACGATGTTTAGTGAAACTAATTTTGTCCTTTGATCAATAAAAATAATTTGCATGACACGTTTAGTGGGCCTAAATTGGACTTATGATTTTCCCACATGATAAGCCTAGGTCTATTTTCAGCAGCATACTCTCTCGGATACGTAATATTAATGAATATTTAAATCGACAATATATATATATATATATAATATATATATAATATATATATATATATATATATATATTATAAATCTGCTTTATTTGACTATTCCCGTTATTCTTGTTTTATTAGCCATGTTCGCCTTTCTTCTTATCCTTTTAATAATTGCTTAACATAATTAACTCAGACCTAGCTATTTAAAGTCGAAAAGCAATCATATAAAAAATCAAACGAATATATTTCGGTCTTATTTTTTATCGAATTCCTTGCATATCATCATTTTCATTTGGACACCTTGGAAAGCTGTGGAGGTCAAAACTGACGAATACATTAAGAAAGGCTTACTTTCCTTAAAGCTTTCTTAGGTTGATCTTTCTGTAGCTATTCATTTCTTTTAAATAGAAATTAATTCAAATTAGTTCACATGTATAACTACTAGACCTACTAACATAAGCATATTATAAGTAGTTGTAAGGGAATAAGAAAATAGGTGACGTTCTCGTTTAAGTCTATTTCATGTTTTTTTTTTTTTTTTCTTTTTTTCTTCGAAGAAAAAAAAAAACCCTTCTGCTTTAATCAAGTTGTTGCTCTTTGACGGCTACAGGGGTTGTAACACGAGTGTATGCACATATTTTGTGGAATGAAAGATAAAGTTTTCTTTGAACAGAAATATTTTTATAAACATGTATTTTAAGGCGTCCGTTGTCGGTGCGGGGAATTTTAAAATAACCGTTATCATTAGTGATGCTTTCACGAGGTGGAGTTGGTAGTGAGAAGTCGGATCTAGACGCCTGAGATGTAGAAGAGAGCGGAGGTGGCGTATAGGAGTGATGAAAGGATTAGGTCGATGTTAATAAAGTATCTCCCAATAAAATGTATTCATTAGGTTTTGAAGAAAAAAAATGCATGCATCATTGAAACCGTTTCCCTCCCTATCCGTTGTATTCACTGGCCACCGATAAAAAACAAAACAAAAAGAGTAAGCTTGACTGAATCTCTCATCCATCAAAGATAAGTTTGCTTATTCATTAGACAACTATCAAAGACTTCAAGTGTAGATTTAAAAATCTCGTTCTCTCCATCTAAAGTATTCATCAGACACCAGTCATAAGCGTAGAGCTAGTTATGATTCCTGGTTCAGCAATGTCGTGACAGGCACTAGAATTCAAAGTTCACAAATGAATGTTGCTCAGCAACATTTTCACCACTGTATTGTCTTGCTCTCATGTGGTGCTTCGAGGTATTCCACCTCTAGGCCCATGTTCTAAACTTTGCCGTTCTTTAAACAATTTCATTTATCTATGTATGATTCTCTCCGATTTATTAAGCTTTCTTGATATATCTCCAACAGGAACCGAATGCAGTGCAATAATTCTCTCGCTCATCGAAGGATGTTTCTTAGACCGATAAATGACACATTGACATTAGATACCCGTGCACATAACATCAAAAGCAATAGAGTGAGGTCGCCTGGTTCACATTGTTAAGATATCGTTTTTTTTTTTTTTTTTTTTAATTTGATAGGATTTTGTGAGATTCCATTGTTTTCTGTAAAATTTAACAAATGGAATAGTTCAACTACCTTCAACTTAATATTGAAATGATAATTTAAGGACTGTGTTTTAGCGATACTACTAGTGATAGGTGTCTCCTATCTATTTGGTAATGTATATCTATGGTTGTGATATGACGTTTTTTATCACTTCGTTTCGTTCACGTCAATTTTGCTATATGGAAAATAGTTTTACACAATAACATAACATAATGTTCTAAAGATATCAGTGACTGTTTTTAACGTCATTACACATGATTTCTTCCATCTTTTGAAAAGAAAAAATAGATAAATAAGGTATGAATCGTGCGTCAGGCAGGTGAACGAAAAATTATGAAACTCTGCCACGAGTTTTTTGGCCGACAGTACAAGAGAAAGATTATATATGTCTTCCCATATAATATTTCTCTTCACAAAAGAGGTTTTACATTGGCATTTTATTTACTCCGTCTTTCTTCTACGGGCAACATTTCAGTCAGTGCTCCTACCGGGCTATAGCAGATTCACATCAACCGTGCTTTTCATGTCTCCTGATTGGCTGTTGTAAGCCAATCACATGGCTGGAAAGTCTCAGTCTCTCGAGAGAGTTCACATAGGCAGGACGTATGTTCCACCTCTCCTGAGGGATAATTTTGAAAGATGTATCCCTCAGGTGAAGTGGAACATATATCCTGCCTATGTGAACTCTCTTGGGAGACTGAGAGTTTCCAGCCCTGTGATTGGCTTATCAACAGCCAATCAGGAGCATCATAAGGGACTGGCCTAGACATCATATGCACGGTTGATCTGAATTATTCTATAGTGGCGAGCTCCTCCTTCCCATCCACAGCAGAGCTTTGAAAACTCAACGAATTTTCTGAGTAATTTCAGATTCGGCTTTTCATTTTCTCCGTCTCTCTTCTTCGGGTACCATTTCAGTGGCGAGTACCTCCTTCCCATCCACAGCAGAGCTCTGGAAACTCCACGAACTCTGAATAATTTCAGGTTCGGCATTGTATTTTCTCCGTCTCTCTTCTATGGGTACCGTTTTAGTCAGTGCTCCTACCCGGCTAGTGGCGAGTTCCTCCTTCCCATCCACAGCAGAGCATTGGAAACTCTACGCTTCTTCTTTTGTGAGTAATTTCAGAATCGGCTTTCGCTTGATTAGTCAGACTGGAATTTCGCACTAATTAGTCAGCGTTTGAGTTCCACGGTAATTAGTATGGGTTTCGGGTTCTATTCTTGTTCCAATCTCCTTTAGGTTCGGATTTCACTAAATTAGCCTCTCAGGGTTTCACGGTAACCAGCGAACCTTTGCATTTACGGTATCTGCTAAAGGTTCGGATTTCACGTAATCAAGGAGCCTGGCTGTCTTCGTAGTCATTCGTTGGGTTGTGGGTTATGGGTTCTACTTCAATTAGGTTGGTTTCGGGGTTCTCGTGAACCAGTAGGTTCCTGGGTTTACCGTTAAAATGATATCTTAAAAATTTACCTTACCATAAATGTTGTGAGAATCACTTCGATGAGGCCCTCTCTCTCTCTCTCTCTCCTTTACGACTCTATTCACTAATGATGTCAGCTGAGGTTTAAATGACATACTAAGAGAGAAGAGAAGAGAGAGAGAGAGAGAGAGAGAGAGAGAGAGATAGAAAGAGAGAGGAGGAGATAAAATATAGAGAGAAGAGTGAGGGAGAGAGACTCCGAAGTAGGTATTGTGTGATCATTAATTTCGAGATGTGGGGTAACTGGCCTTCTTCCCAATTAACTTGGCGGCCCTTTTGTTTATTTGTGTTATTTCTTTGTTTATCTGTATTTTTGTTTGTTTCTTTATTCATTCATTCATTCATCCGTCCGTCTGTCTGTCCTTCATATTTGTATTTCGTTATTTATTTAGATTTTTAGGATGTCAAGTGTTGTTGTAGATGGAGTGAAAATAACCTTTTTCAATGAATTCTCAGTTTAGTCATTTGGTGAGTCAGTGTGATAATATATACAGAAAAGCCCCACAAAGGAACGCCTACGAAAAACGCCCACAAGGAAGCGCCCCCGAAAACGCCTATAGTGAAACTCCCAGAGAGAAACGGCCACAAAGAAACGCTCACAGAAACGCCCACGAAGAAACTCGTACAGACTAACGCCTATACAGAAATGCCCACAAAAGAACGACCAGAGAGAGAGAGAGAGAGAGAGAGTGAGAGAGAGAGAGAGAGAGAGAGAGAGAGAGAGAGAGAGAGACGTCCACAGACTAACTCCCGCAGAGTCACGCCCACAGAGAAACGCCCACAGACGAATGCTCAACTAACGCCTACAGATTTGAAACGCTCACAGAGGCATGCCCACAGACAGATGCCCACTGAGAAACGCCTACAGATTTTTAACCTCTACAGATTCACGCCCACAGAGCGTCGCGCCCACAAAGAATCCTGTGGGAGGGGGGGGGGGGGGCAAAAACCCAGTGTATTGCTTGCTTCATGTACCCTTGGTGAAGCATCCGTCGCTGTACCCTGCCACAGGGTACAGTATGCTGCAGCAAGTTCACTGATAAATATTTGAGAAGGAGGGAGGGCGGGGGGTTAGGCGAGGTGAGGGGGAGAGGGGGAGGGGGAGGGGGTATGGAGAGGAAGGTGTGCTGCATCACAGGAGTTCTCTTAGCAACCAGATATGGTTATTCTGTTGTTATATTTATTTAGTATATTTATTTATTATCTATATCTATTATATTTATTTATTTATATTGATTTATTTTTATTTCATTTGCCCATTTTTTATTTGTCAATCAATTCTTTCTTTGTTTATTTACATATTTTTATTTTTTTATATTTACATTTTCCCCCTCTTTTTTTATTATCTCTGTTTTAGTTGAAATGATGTTTTATGTTTTGAGAGTTGATGGACGTCTCTCTCTCTCTCTCTCTTCTCTCTCTACTCTCTCTCTCTCTCTCTTCTCTCTCTCTTTTCCAGTCCCCGTTTCCAATATATATATATATATATATATATATATATATATATATATAATATATATATATATATATATATTGGAAACGGGGACTGGAAAGAGGAGAGAGAGATGAGGCGAGAGAGAGAGAGAGAGAGAGCAGAGAGAGAGAGAGCAAAAACAAAGTATTATTTGCATCAGGTAAAAACCTTCCCGAGTGACGAGAGCGAACTCCTCAGAAAAACTCTACGGGGATTAGCCATAACATTTCCATGATCCTAACTAAAATGTTTTTTCAAATTGCGACTATAATAATTTTTTATCGCTTCAGGAAGACATCTTACACTTAATAAAGGATCCATACGTGTAAATGGAAAGAACAAAGAGTAGAGAATACCAGTTGATTACGAAAATTATGCCTGTATGTATGAACAGGAATGAAAGTAAAATAAATATAAAACACTACCGATGTGCGTGTTATCTTAGTATGCTTGACGAAATTGTTTGATTCATTGTGAGGTTTTTTGCAGCTCATTACCTGTAGTTTTTTACCCGCGCGCACGCCCTCAATCAGGCGCACAATATATAATTTTGAGTAACTGGGAATTAAAAAAAAAAAAATGGTTCACTTATGATGGTAAAAATACTTAGACACTAATACTCTTTTAATACATTAGCCAAATAATAGGATATATATATATATATATATATATATATATATATATATATATATATATATATATATACATATATATATATATATCCTCTTATTTGTGTAACATATTAAACAGTTTTTGTGTATGTCTTTTTATCATCATAACTGAACCATTTTTTTTCTCTAAATTTACAATGATAAAATTACTTGATAATAACAAAATCAGATATACGTCAGACACAAAACAATGTATCATATATCACATGCAATACAATATATCGCGTCAATAATGTAGTGTGATACATTTGAATACATTTTGATACATTCTGATGTGATACAATGTAAAACTCTCATCCCCAGAGGAACTTGTCTAAATACTTCTTCGTTTAGAAGCGGTCTAGCCTGATCAGTTTGCGTTCTGTTGGAATAAAGGGTTTGTAAATGGAGTAACATTGCGTGAGGAGGAGGGAGGGGGGACTCTAGGAGTAGTGGGAAAGGAGGGGAAGGGGGAATGGGAGTAACTCTAGGGGTATAGACTGCATGAGAATTCGTTTGCTTGAGTGAGCGTCTCAAGATCGCCTTTATTAGAGAGAGTGAAAGCTATGTCTCCTCTCCGCCTCCCCCTTAGCTTTTCTTTTGTGCTTTCAGTCACGTGCTTCAGGTCCACCGCTTCCTCTCCTCCACCCCCTCCACCACCCACCCTTGCCGTCGTGTAGGGGCGTATCTCGTTTTCCCGGGCGATTAAATCATTATTCCCAATTAGATTCCTGTTACATGGGCGGCCAGTAATCGGGTCCGAACCTCTCTCTCTCTCTCTCTCTCTTCTCTCTCTCTCTCTCTCTCTCTCTATACTTATCCCAAAGTTGTATTCTTCCAGTGACGTAATGTAACGTGGCACCGAAAATTAATCGAACTGAAACGCTGTTTGAAACAAGATAGTGAACTCAACTGTTATCATTGGAGTTAGTCTCTCTTGTGAACTAAGTTACAAATAAGTCAGTCTCCCCTGTGAACTAAAGAACAAACAAGTCAGTCTCCCCTGTGAACTAAAGAACAAAGAGGTCAGTCTCCCTTTGTAACTAAGTTACAAACAAGTCAGTCTCCCCTGGGAACTAAGTTACAAACAAAGGGATAGTCGAAAACCTGGATTTTAAACGTCTCCAATCTTCGTAGTTCTGTCGTCTGACTCATCTGTCAATCCACAATCATGGAGAGCGATTACGGAATTATGGACCTGTTGGAGGGGAAGGTAAATTAGCACAATTGGGTCGTGTGGTTTGGAATTGGGTCACATATGTGACCTAATTTTCCTAGAATGTCAATTTTGAGCAATGTATTCTTTTCATTTTTACTTAAGATATTATGTTCACAAATTGTGACTTATAATGTAAGATTGTTTTCAGAATTAGGACATGTGGTTTGAAATTAAGTCAACTGTGTGACCTAATTTTACTAGAGTGTCAGTTTTAAGCAGTATATTCTTTTCGTTTTTACTTCAGTTAGTATGTTCACAAATTTTTACTTATCATGTAAGATTATCTTTAAAATTAGAACGTGTGGTTTGAAATTAGGTCAACTGTGTGATCTAATTTTTCTAGGGTGTCAGTTATAGAATATATTCTTTTCATTTTACTGGAATTATTATGTTCACAAAATTTGGGTCTTAAATTTATGATCACCTTCAAACTTAGGACATGAGATTAGGTTACTTGGGTGACCTCATTTTTTCAGTGTTTCAGTTTAAAAATAATATATAATTTTTACTTATATTATTACCTTCGAAAATTGTGATTTGTAATGTAAGATTATCTTCAAAATTAGTATGGTTATCATTCTTGTCTTTTAACTCCTGTAAGTGTATCCTTACCTTCCCAGGCCGTTATCACCATTATCATCTTCACCTTTGACCTCTGCAAATGCATCCTTTTCTTCCCAGGCTTTTATCTCCCTTATCATCTTCACTTTTGACCTCTGTAAGTGTATCCATATCTTCCCAGGCTACTTTTCGGTATAATTCTAACCCTGACCTTTTCACTCCTGTCAAAGCATCCTTATCTTCCCAGGCTGTGACTTAAATTTTTTTTACCTGAATCCAGACCCCCTTATCTGACCTGGGGTCACCCCCACTCTGACCTGATGTCTTCCCCTTCTCTCCTCCAGGGTACCCAGAGGCTCTCCAGCATCATCATGCACAATTGGGGGTCCTCCGGAAGCATCACTCTGGAACACGGGCTGGATTCCCACGTGCAGTCCAGTCCCAACGGCCGGGCTAACGGTCGCGCCAATGGCATCGCCCCAGCTACGACGGGCCACTCCAACGGCCACCACCACCACCACCGTCCCAACGAAGCCACCACCAACAGGAAGCGCCCCAGGGATGCCATCTATCCGGAGGAGACCTACAGGCTGCGGCCGGATTCGGGCGAGGACCTGGACCACATAAAAGTGTGAGTACCCGTCCCTGGCTTCTGGATTTGGCCATTTTGCCTTCAGCAGCACCTGAACTTGACAGATATCTAGGGGGTCTGGCCTTTCTAATAAGTAACGAAATGCATTAAGTAACAAAGTAACAGACATTTTAAGGGCCTGGCCTTTGCGATATGTAACAAAATCCGTTAAGTAACAAAGTAACAAACATTTTAGGGGCTTGGCCTTTGCGATATGCAACAAAATCCGTTAAGTAACAAAATAACAAACATTTTAGGGGCCTGGCCTTTCCGATATGTAACAGAATCCGTTAACTCGTGGCCCTGTCCACACTATCGGGCATGCCCGTTGGGCACTTCCAGCCATTTATATTTTCTCTCACTTCTGAAGCAGGGTTACCAGACTATTACATCGTTCTGGCTTCATACTCGGTCGGTCACTATAATGGAAGTGGTTATGGGATCAGTGTTTGCCCGTTGGATGGTGCCCAAGCCCTAACAAAGGCCTTTCATTACAGCTTGATCTTCAATATTTTCCAGATGTCTTATCACTAACAGTAATTCCGCAGAGTTCCTAACCTTTACTTTACACTCAACATTCAATATAGGAGATGTATCTAAACGTTGTCAAGTCTAAATTGGTAGCACTGGGGAAAATAATCATAGTATAGCAGCCAGTATGTACATTTATCTGTTAAGTGGAAGTGATACTGCCCCTGCTCTTCCTGAGTGTCTGATTACGTAGTGCTCCCTTTCAAGGTGTAAGTTTTTTCGCTTACTCTGGGAGTAAGCCTACAAACTTTTTGTTGCTACTGTTGTTGGGGAATGGATTGGAAATGTCTGTGGAAGAGCCCAAATAGATCTGAAAAGAATGTTTTGCGTTGAGTGAAAGATACGGGAATTTTAGGATAGGATATTTATGATTTATTTATTAGGATGAAAATGTAAGAAATAAATAATATGCATGTTAAACAGGACAGAACAATTATTTCTAATAAGATATAACCTATTTATTTTAATTTTCGTTGGTGAAACAAGGCTGTATTTGTCCATAGACTTTGGCACGTTTTGATTTACGTTGAAAGTTAGTAATATAATGTTAACAACTTATGCTTGAGGAGAATATCCTGCACGTGCCCTGATTAAGCTGGAGGTCGGATCATGCCTTGTTTTTATTCACTGAGCAGGTCTTCAACAAAATTAAAATGCGAGTGAAACATTAGCGAAAGTTAACTCTGGTAACTTTCCACCATATTATCTCAAGACTTTGGTCTTGTGACACGACCCAGGGAAAATGAGGTATTATATGAGGGTGGGGGGTGAGGGGGTTGGGACCCATCTCTCAAAATGTTCTTTTTCTCTTGTACTTGTTACCAACTTACATTTACTCCCATATTTTTGCCTCTGTAGAAAAAGATATCAACATGAAAATTATGCTGCGATAAACTTGCATTTGGTCAATTTTACATAGAGGATGTTGCAAAATTTGATGGATAATACGCCTGCGTAAAATGAATATTTCTTTGAATTGAACTTAAATTAGGTTAAGTTCGCTAAAGAAGCGTTTTTCCACTATAACAATAAATGTTGTCAACATGTCTGTATATTATTGCATACATATTCACAACGTGTTGAAAACAGTCAATGGTCGTAATGAAGAAGAAACCTTGGGGAAATGCTGGATAATCATGTGAAATGCTAGTTAGAACCACCAGTAAGTCGTTGACATGTATTCAACTTGTTTGTGAATTGACGCTGCAGTGAAACCTGTCGACAACTTATTGCATACATATAACAAACATGTTGAAAACAAATCGACGGTCGTAAGTGAAGGAACCTTTGGCAGATGTTGGATAATCAAGTGAAGCACTATTTAGAACCACCAGTAAGTCGTTGACATGTATTCATCTTGTTTGTGAATTGACAATGCAGTGAAACATGTCATTAACATATCAACAACTTATTGCATACATATCACAAACATGTCTAAAACAAATCAAAGAAGGACTCTTTGACAGAGACTGGATAATCAAATGAAGCACTAGTTAGAACTACCAATAAGTCGTTGACATGTATTCAACTTGTTTGTGATTCGTCTTTAGCAAGTAGTCGACAAACTAACCGGTCAGCTCAGATGTTGACACGTGTCTTTGTGTTGTTTGTCGCATATTCTTCGCCATTCAACCCCATTCCAAGAAATGGAATACCCCATAATATTCCCAGCAGTATTCCCGATGTGTTTTGTCAGGGGAATGTTTGTATATAATTCTGTATGTATGCATGTTTGACTCTTCAAGTGTGAGTATTTTATGTTGTTTTTTTTGTTTGTCTGCGTCAGATTAAACAGAAAATTGATATCTGCGTTTCTGAATATGAAATAGATAAAGGGATGAGATATATATATATATATAATATATATATATATATATATATATATAGTCATATCACATTTCCGTGATTCATATACATATATCGAGCTACAATGTTTGTATATAATTCTGTATGTATGCATGTTTGACTCTTCAAGTGTGAGTATTTTATGTTGTTTTTTTTTGTTTGTCTGCGTCAGATTAAACAGAAAATTGATAATCTGCGTTTGCTGAATATGAAATAGATAAAGGGATGAGATATATATATAAGTCATATCCACATTTCCGTGATTCATATAAACATATCGAGCGAATTAGATATTAAAGGACATTGTAGCTCGATATATGTATATGAATCACGGAAATGTGATATGACTTATATAGATTGGCTACTGCTGTCAAAAGCACTACAAACACTACCGGAGTCGAGGGGGTGGGTTGATGTTGTCTCCAAACCACTAATTACCTGCGCGCGAAAGGTATATGAGGGTGAGAGGCGACATGAACTTTTAGCCTCTCACGGTGGTGTAGTAGGTAAAGCTTCACTGACGTTCCTGGGTTTGAAAGGATCCATAGGTTCGCGCCCTGGTCCAGGCAAATCTATTATCGAGAAAAAATTCCCCTTCGGTTAAGCATATATGAAAATATATTAATTCCGAGGTAGAGCGAATTAGATATTAAAGGACATTGTAGCTCGATATATATATCTATATATATATATATATATATAAATTCATTATTTATAAATGCAATGTATGTTTTCCTGAATACCAAAATCATTTTTGCTACTTTTTAATGATTAAATTTGTATGAATTTGACGATTTGTCTGCTTATGACGCGTTTACTTGTACAATACATACACACGCACACACACACCACTACAACACACACCACAACACACAACACACACATATATATAACTCCTAATGTATATTAATATATACTAATAATATATATAATAATAATAACTGAAGAGTACAAAGGATATAAGATAGAAAGGGAATTTAGGCTCCTTGTGTAATGGAATTCTTACTTAAAGCTAGGTTTATTGCGATAGGTCAGACAGATCTTAATTGGACGGTAGCAGAGTATAGGATATTAGCTTTATAGTTGTTTATAGACAGAGCTGGAAATAAAGAAAGAGAGAGAGAGAGAGAGAGAGAGAGAGAGAGGTTCATGAAGTAAATGGTTATTGATTTATAAGTTCTGTCGTCTCACTTCCTCTCACTCTTTTCAAACCCTTCAGGGTCTCTCTCTCTCTCTCTCTCTCTCTCTCTCTCTCTCTGGGAAGGTATGCGCAAGTAAGATGATCGAGTTGGGACTTTGCAAAAGCCTGAATTCTTCCCCTCCCCATCCCCATTCCACCTCCCTTCCCCTTCCCCATCACTTCCAATTCCCACCCCCACCCCCTTCTCCTATCCCCATCCTCCTCCCACTACCCTTCCCCCTATCCCTTCCTTCCCCTCCCCCTTCCCCACCCTCCTTGTTCCTCCTTCCCCTAGTTTTCCCCATCCCTCCCTTTCCCATCCACGTTTCCCCTCCCACCCCTCCACCTTCCATTCCCCTCCCCTTCCCATCCCATCCCCTCCCCCCCTCTCCCCTTCCCCTTCCCATAGTCCATCCCTCCCTCCCCCTCTCTTTCCTTTCCCATTCTTTTCCCTTCATCCCCTCCTCCCCTCTTCTTTCTTTCCCCTACCATTCTCTTTATATCCCTATCCCTTCCACCTTCCATCTCCCTCCCCTCTCCCTTTACCCTCTCCTCTCCCCTTCCCTCCCCTTTCCCATCTCCCATTCACCTCTTCTCTTCTTTCCCATTCTACCCTCCTCTCCTCCCCGCATCCTTCACATCCCCTTTCAACTTCAATGGCCTGCACCCTTTCCCTCCCCACCCCTCCCTTTTTCCACCCCTTCCTTTTCCATCCCCACCCCTCCATTCCTATCCCCTTCCACCCCACTTCCCCTTCTTTCCCTTGTCCCCTTTGCCTCCCCTCCTCCCCCCTTTAAGACAAAGAGACAGAGAAACCTTGTTTTTTTTTTTTTTTTTCAAAGGAGAGAGTAGGATCAAATTAAAGGACTTTAATGAGATTAGTTGCTGCGCAGGACTTGAATAAGCGTAGGA
This sequence comes from Macrobrachium nipponense, assembly GCF_015104395.2. Classification (NCBI taxonomy): domain Eukaryota; kingdom Metazoa; phylum Arthropoda; class Malacostraca; order Decapoda; family Palaemonidae; genus Macrobrachium; species Macrobrachium nipponense. Next base: position 44,000,282 of record NC_087217.1, on the reverse strand, counting down.
TACAGAGCAAAATCTGTACTCGCCAGGATTCGCCCAGTTGTCATGAATTGCCTCGTCTTCACTTCCTAACGTTCCAACATATTCCTGGCGCATCAAAGGTGGAATAGCAGCAGAAAGTCATCTTACAATGACTAAAAAATGGCTAATATGTCGTACTGTTAACAGGGTACGGAAGGGAACGCATTTAATATATATTTATGCTTTTAGAAAAGAGGTTTAAGAATTTGTAACAGAGGAGATTCAAAAGTTTAATATCCGGAGCTGAGCAGCTTTGGTGTATGAGAGAGAGAGAGAGAGAGAGAGAGGAGAGAGAGCGAGAGAGAGTGAAGTCTGTTGACAAATCCACTTTTATCTTTTGCTTAAAAATGCTGGAAAATGTCAAACGCATATTTACACGAGAAGGAAAATCCTTTGCTTATTTGTCCCCGAACTGGATATGAAGGAGAAAAAGTGATCCGTGGAAATATGTTTTATTTTCACGGAAAAATATTGCCTAGGGATGTTTTTCCCTTGAGCTAGAATTGAATTGAGTATAGGTCTTAAGCCAAAGGCCAGGCACTTGGACCTGTAAGGTCATTCAGCGCTGAAACGGAAATTGACAGTTAAAAGGTTTGAAAGGTGTAATAACAGGAGGAAAACCTCAAAGCAGTTGAAGCAGTATGAATCAACTGTTAGGAGACAGTTGCAGAAAGTAAGGAGAAAAGAGAATATAAACGGAGCTACAGTAAAAAGGGGCGCTTTAAGTTATGCCTACAGTCCACCGCATGAGGTTAAAAAATGCTATCTTGCCAAAAACTCATTCTGGAATGATTTTAACAATTGCCAAAACTTTAGCCCCCGTAGGAGTGTGGTGCCCTTCAGTGCACCTCATGCGACGGACTGTGGGCATTATTTAAGGTTCTTTTACTGTACTTCCCTTCTTATTCTCAATCTTCCTTTCGGCGCTGAATGGCTTCAGAGGTCCCAGCGCTTGGCATTTGGCCTAGAATTGCATATTCCATTTCGTTCCAATCAGACCTTCAGCGATTTCTCTTCTTAACTTAACCTTGGGGGACTCCGTTTGAAGGAGCTGCTTTGTAGCGTAAAAAACAAGAGCCATTATTTAAGAAAATAAGGCTTCGAGGAATTCATCTCTAGCTATAGAATGTAATGTTAGACGTCAAAATTAGCTTTCTAGCTTAAACACGAACCATTATCTAAGAAAGTAAGACCTCGAGGAATTCATCTCTAGCTATAGAATGTAATGTTAGACGTCAAAATTAGCTTTCTAGCTTAAACAAAAACCATTATTTAAGAAAATAAGATCTCGAGTAATTCATCTGTCTAACTATAAAGTCTAACGTTAGACGTCAAAATTCCTACCATTAAATGCAGTTGGACCAGGTCGACTCAGGTCTTTAGTAACAGCCAGGTCAGTTCATCTTGTCACCCGCTCGACGCGTTGACAGGAAGACGAGATAAGGGAGAGGGGCTTGGTAATTTATAGTTTCTGGGGACGCGATTTGAAGATTGTCTTTCGTAACAAAAACACATTTTTTTTTTTAAGGTTTGTTAAGGTTAATGAAGTACCAACGAGTCGATTTCGTAAACGGTGTGCTTTTGTACATAGTTAAGGCGTTTCGCTTTTTCAGTTTCTACTCTAATAATAATAATAATAATAAATAATAATAATAATAATAATAATAATAATAAGGAGGCAGGATCAAACCAGGAACCTCACACTATAAATACCACCCAGTCGAATTGGAGGACTGTGATAGACAAAAATAAAAAAAAAATAAATATAATAATAATAATAATAATAATAATAATAATAATAATAATAATAATAATAATAATAATAATAATAATAACCCAGTTATCTTGGTTTGTGTGACCTTAACGGCCGAAGAATTTTTAAATAAAATTCCTACTTCCTTACCTCGTCTAACCTAAGGTCACCATCCTAAAAAATGTGATATTGGTTCCCTAGATCTATATAAATACCAAGATTGGTTTATGTGAATCTATAAGTAATCGTATGACTCAAGTTTTCAACGTCTTAAACCAGAAATACACTAGGAAAAAAGTCCAAGTTTTGTATTTATCTAAATAAAAAAAATTCATGTTTATTAGACCGTGACCCAAGGTCAGTCTGAAGGGTAAGGGGTTCCTGGCAAGGAACCTATATGCCAGAACATGAAACCGTACCTTGTAGGTATCAAACGTTTGTAGGATTCAGGAAAATAATAGAAAGTAAAAAGTAAAGTTCATGAGATTTAGATAAAACAGCAACCAGAAACTTAAGCCATTTATATATGACCGTGACCTTTGACCTAAGGTGAACCTGACTGGAAGAGGGGGGGGGGGGGGGGGAATGGGGCTGGGGGGGGCGCTTGTGGATCTGATAGGTACTCCAGTAACGAAGCTACCCTCCAAATTTAAATGCCGTACCTCCAGAACTTCAGAAGTTCTTGGCACTCGAAAAACATCAGCTTGCTGGGCAGTAGCTCTCAGTCAGGTCCTTTGGCTCCCAGAATGGTCGTCTTGTCTACGAGCCAATATGGAAACCAAAGGATTCCGACCTCCATAAACTACCCAGCGTATAGCTGTGATTGTTTTCGTCTCGTATTCAAATCAGAAGAAGAAGAAAAGAAGACGAAGAAGAAGATGGAGAAAATATAAGGACTGGGAGCCGCATCGTCTTTCCCCGAAGACGATAATGGTCATCTTTTGTCCTATATCCCATACCCCCCCTTCTCTCTCTCTCTCTCTCTCTCTCTCTCTCTCTGTCGAACAAATCGGTGATAGTGTGCCAAATCTTCGGACAAAGGCTCTCCTTTGTTTTTCTCGGTAATGGAGGGGGGTTGGTACTAGAGTTTTGTTGTTGATCATTCAGCTCTCTCTCTCTCTCTCTCTCTCTCTCTCTCTCTCTCTCTCTCCGCTTTTGCCTCAAGATGCCAGGTAGCATCAGAGGATAAGACACGTTCCCTAATGACATCCGATGAGATGCGACTGACTTTGTCTCTTAAGACATAAGACATAAAACTGTCTTATGTTTTGATTTGACGCTCACGCCATCTATTGATTGATAATAATAATAATAATAATAATAATAATAATAATAATAATAATAATAATGTGTGGCGCCGTGGAGGAGTGGGTTAGGTCGTCAATAGACTTAAGTCAAGTTAAGCAAACATGGCTCTGGTCAGTCGTGGATGGGTGACCGCTCTCCTCGGCGTTGATTCCTTGGGAAAGGATCTTTACCATAATTTCCTCAGTCTACTCAGCTGTAAATGAGTACCTATCCCTGATGGGGTAGGGTCCAGCTATGGGTTAAATAGCAAAACTCAGCAATGATGGAAAGAAATGAAGGATTAAACGACAACGACGTAAATGGAACCTCTGGCAACAGAGGAGCTTCGTCCGGCAACCAGGTATTCAACCCAATTGAAGGGGAAGACGGTCAGGTACTTGGAGGTCGTCATCCAGCAACTGATCACCACAACGACAATAATCAACAGCCTGAGATTGGAGCTACAGAGGCAAAAAGGAAGAAATGGACAAGAGAAGAAAATAAGGAAATATGGAGATGCTACATCAGAAGCAACCCGACGGAGAGAGGATATAGAAGAAGATTGGTCAACATCTGGAATGAGAGGAATAAAACACCCCCCAAACAGAGCAGAGGCTGGCAGACCAAGTAAGGAACATAAAGAAAAAGAACTGGCTCTCCCCAACAGAAAGAGAAGAACTGGAAAGGGAAAAGTCACACGACAACGAATTACACGAAGACGAACTGAGAGACGATGCCACAGAAGACGACAGGGAGGATGAGGTATCAAACAACGACACACGAAGAAACACCGACGAAGTAACAGAGAGGACGGAATGGGTAGAAAAGATTAGACAATGGATGGAGCCAGATACAGAGAGAACAAAGATCCCCTCCATGAAAGCCTACAACACCAAGAAATTAAGGGAGAAAACAAGTGAGGTCAATGAAATAATGGGCATAATACACACCACCAGTATCACAGAAACAAATAACTTGACATATGCAGGAGCAAGATTAGTAGCAGAACTGATGGGAATTCGAACACCAACACCACCAGCACAACCAACCCAACAGAAACCAAAACAGCAACCTCCTTGGAAAAGGCGCCTGGAAAAGCAAATCATGGTGATGAGATCTGACTTGAGTAAACTGAAAGAGATGGCAGAAAAAAAGGCTAAGAAAGCAAGAAAAAAACAAGGGAGGAACTCAAACGAGAAAATACAAAAGTACAAGAGAGGGGGATTAAACAACACAATAGAAGATGGTTAAAACAGAGGCTTAAGGCAAAAACACATAAGATCCAACGGTACATGAACAGGAATAAGGGATACCAACAGAACAAACTATTCGGAAACCAACCAGAAAAGAACTATACAGCCAACTAAGAGGGGGAAGACAACCACCAGAAATTCCTGAAGCCGAACCAAGTAAAGAGACTCTGGGAAAACATATGGAGCAATCCGGTATCGGTATCACAACAAACATGCAACATGGCTCCAGGAAGTCAAGGAAGAAGAAAGAAACGGAGAATAAAACAAAGATTCACAGACATCACGACAGACACAGTCAGACACCAACTAAAGAAAATGCCAAACTGGAAAGCCCCAGGTCCTGATGAAGTCCATGGATACTGGCTCAAAAACTTCAAGGCCCTACACCCACGAATAGCAGAACAACTCCAGCATTGTATCTCAAATCACCATGCATCAAATGGATGACTACGGAAGAACATCCTTAGTACAAAAAGACAAGAGTAAGGGAAATATAGCCAGTAACTACAGGCCTATCACCTGCCTACCAATAATGTGGAAGTTTCCTAACAGGTATCATCAGTGAAAGGCTATACAACTACCTAGAGGAAACAAACACCATCCCCCACCAACAGAAAGGCTGCAGAAGGAAGTGTAGGGGCACAAAAGACCAGCTCCTGATAGACAAAATGGTAATGAAGAACAGTAGGAGAAGGAAAACCAACCTAAGCATGGCATGGATAGGACTATAAGAAAGCCTTCGACATGATACCACACACATGGCTAATAGAATGCCTGAAAATATATGGGGCAGAGGAAAAATACCAATCAGCTTCCTCAAAAATACAATGCGCAACTGGAATACAATACTTAACAAGCTCTGGAATAAGACTAGCAGAGGTTAATATCAGGAGAGGGATCTTCCAGGGCGACTCACTGTCCCCACTACTCTTCGTAGTAGCCATGATTCCCATGACAAAAGTACTACAGAAGGATGGATGCAGGGTACCAACTCAAGAAAAGAGGCACAGAATCAACCATCTGATGTTCATGGACGACATCAAGCTGTATGGTAAGAGCATCAAGGAAATAGATACCCTAATCCAGACTGTAAGGATTGTATCTGGGGACATCAAGATGGAGTTGGAATAGAAAAATGCGCCTTAGTCAACATACAAAAAGGCAAAGTAACGAGAACTGAAGGGATAAAGCTACCAGATGGGGAGCAACATCAAACACATAGATGAGACAGGATACAAATACCTGGGAATAATGGAAGGAGGAGATATAAAACACCAAGAGATGAAGGACACGATCAGGAAAGAATATATGCAGAGACTCAAGGCGATACTCAGTCAAAACTCAACGCCGGAAATATGATAAAAGCCATAAACATGGGCAGTGCCAGTAATCAGATACAGCGCAGGAATAGTGGAAGGACGAAGGCAGAACTCCGCAGCATAGATCAGAAAACCAGGAAACATATGACAATACACAAAGCACTACACCCAAGAGCAAATACGGACAGACTATACATAACACGAAAGGAGGGAGGGAGAGGACTACTAAGTATAGAGGACTGCGTCAACATTGAAAACAGAGCACTGGGGCAATATCTGAAAACCAGTGAAGACGTAGTGGCTAAAGAGTGCATGGAAGAAGGACTAATAAAAGCAGACGAAGACCCAGAAATATACAGAGACAGGAGAAAGACAGAAAGAACAGAGGACTGGCACAACAAACCAATGCACGGACAATACATGAGACAGACTAAAGAACTAGCCAGCGATGACAGTTGGCAATGGCTACAGAGGGGAGAGCTAAAGAAGGAAACTGAAGGAATGATAACAGCGGCACAGATCAGGCCCTAAGAACCAGATATGTTCAAAGTACGATAGACGGAAATAACATCTCTCCCATATGTAGGAAGTGCAATACGAAAAGTGAAACCATAAACCACATAGCAAGTGAATGCCCGGCACTTGCACAGAACCAGTACAAAAAGAGGCATGATTCAGTAAGCAAAAGCCCTCCACTGGAGCCTGTGCAAGAAACATCAGCTACCTTGCAGTAATAAGTGGTACGAGCACCAACCTGAAGGAGTGATAGAAAACGATCAGGCAAAGATCCTCTGGGACTATGGTATCAGAACGGATAGGGTGATACGTGCAAACAGACCAGACGTGACGTTGATTGACAAGGTCAAGAAGAAAGTATCACTCATTGATGTCGCAATACCATGGGACACCAGAGTTGAAGAGAAAGAGAGGGAAAAATTGGATAAGTATCAAGATCTGAAAATAGAAATAAGAAGGATGGGATATGCCAGTGGAAATCGTACCCATAATCATAGGAGCACTAGGCACGATCCCAAGATCCCTGAAAGGAATCTAGAAAAAACTAGAGGCTGAAGTAGCTCCAGGACTGATGCAGAAGAGTGTGATCCTAGAAACGGCACACATAGTAAGAAAAGTCATGGACTCCTAAGGATGCAGGATGCAACCCGGAACCCCACACTATAAATACCACCCAGTCGAATTGGAGGACTGTGATAGAGCAAAAAAAAAAAAAAAAAAAAAAAATAATAATAATAATAATAATAATAATAATTTAGAGCCGAGAATTAAAGAAATGATACGGTATACTACGACAGAAAAGCTATCAGACATTGTAATACAAATCGTGTATATTCCCTTTAACTAAACTAATCTATTTAACGACATGGATGGGTAAATATTCTGTAGTTTTTTTCTATAAATAAAAAATATACAAATAGCTTGTATAAATAAATTTTTTTTATACAAATAAACTGTGGGGACAACAATGGCAGACATTGATCCCACAACAAAGGAGATGAATAAAATATGATTTCTTTTTTTTTTCTTTTTTTTTTACACAATGCCATTTCCCTACCCCCACCCTTCCCTCCCTACCCCTTGGTCTATAGAAGGGATGCCACCCCCTTCCCCCAAACCCCTCGAATTTGGCAGTGATTTCCGTTTTTTTCTGTACAATGCTCATTTCCCTACCCGTCCCCTCCCCTCCCCTCCCTTCCCCCCTTTCCCTTCCCTTCCCCTTTCCCATGGTTTACAGAAGGCCACCCCCTCCCGCCAAAACCCTTCAATTTGGGCAGTTATTTCAATTTTTTTTTCTGCACAATGCCTATTTCCCTACCCCTTCCCTCCTCTCCCCTAACCACCCTACATCTCCCCTACCCCTAGCTCTACAGAAGGCCCAGCCCCCTTCCCCCTCCCACTCCCCCTCTCCCATCACCCTTCCCAATTTGGGCAGTGATTTTTCTTTTTTTCTTCAACAATGCTCATTTCTCTCCCCTCCCCTCCCCTTCCCTTCCCCTACCCGTTGTTCTACTGAAGGCCAGCAGCCCTCCCCTCCCCCTCCCCTCCCCCTCCCCCAAACCCAAACCCCTCCAATTTGGGCAGGAGACCTCACATCAGTGGAAGAGCTTTTTAAAAACGGACTGATCATTCAAAGGGAAACGCACGTCCCATTTGGCTGAATAATTGCGCGACGCCAGCAAAATCGTCCGATGATCCAACGAACTGGGCGACTGAGCGGTTGCCAAATGGGAGTTAAAGACTTGCATTAAAGATATTCTCTCTCTCTCTCTCTCTCTCTCTCTCTCTCTCTCTGTATAGGATGTGTGTCTGGGAAGGTACGAGGATTAAATAGATACCCATATGTACCCAGAGGTAAGTATATATACGTATATATATATATATATAATATATATATATATAATTATATATTATATATATATATATGTGTGTGTGTGTGTGTGTGTATACACACACACACACACACACACACACACACACACACACACATATATATATATATATATATATATATATAATATATATATATATATTATATATATGTATATATATATATATATATATATATGCATATATAAAATACACACACATATACGTACATAATGTATGTTTGTGTGTACATGTAGATATGTTTAACATCTGTATGTTAACACAAAAAAATACATATTAACGCCCTTACATAAATAGACAGATAGACTCTCTCTCTGTCTCTCTCTCTCTCTCTCTCTCTCTCTCTCTCTCTCTCTCTCTCTCTCGCGGTACATCGTCTGATTTGTTAAGGACTGTCGAACCCACCCCCACCCCCCTCAACACACACAGTAGCGACGACGTAGTAATTACGACGGTATTATACGTCGTAAATCAGTCTACGTCATCCCCTGTCCATTTTCTTATTGTTATTTGCTGCCCAGTTGTGATGATTTACCTGTCGTCTGAATAACAGGTGATTGATGTGTGATTTTAGGTGACGCTTGACTACATTTGTGACGCCTTAGCTCTCACTGGGTCGATGCCAGCTTTCTGCGTCACTGCCGGGAATCTGGGTCAGTGTCACCATCCTAGGACACTGTAAGCATTCTGGGTCACTGTCAGCTTTCTGGGTCAATGTCAGCATTATGGGTCAGTGTCAGCATTCTGGTTCAGTGCCAGCATTCTGGGTCAATGTCAGTATTCTGGGTCAGTGTCAGCATCCTAGGACACTGTAAGCATTCTGGGTCAGTGTTCTGGGTCAGTGTCAGCTTTCTGGGTCAATGTCAGGAATCTAGGCCAGTGTCAGCATTCTGGGTCACTGCCAGCAGGCTGGGTCAGTGTCAGCATTCTGGTTTACCATCAGCAGTCTGGGTCATTGTTGGCATTCTGGGTCAATGTCAGCATTCTGGGTCATTGTCAGCATTCTAGGACACTGTCAGTTTTCTGGGTCAATGTCAGGAATCTAGACCAAGGTCAGCATTCTTGGACACTGTCAGCATTCTGGGTCACTGCCAGCAGTCTGGGTCAGTGTCAGCTTTCTGGATCAATGTCAGGAATCTAGGCCAGTGTCAGCATCCTAGGCCACTGTTAGCATTCTGGGTCAGTGTCAGCATTCTAGGACACTGTCAGCATTATGTGTCAGTGTCAGCATTCTAGGACACTGTCAGCATTCTGGGTCAGTGTCATCATTCTAGGACACTGCCAGCATCCTGGGTCAGTGTCAGCATTCTGGGTAAATGTTAGCATTCGGGGTTAGTGTCAGCATCCTAGGACACTGTAAGCATTCTGGGTCAGTGTCAGTATTCTAGGACACTGCCATCATTCTGGGCCACTGTCAGCATCCTAGGACACTGTCAGCATTCTGGGTCAATGATAGCAGTCTAGGTCAGTGTCAGCATTCTAGGACACTGTCAGCATTCTGGGTAGCTGCCCACAGTCTGAGTCAGTGTCAGCATTCTGGTTTACCATCAGAAGTCTGGTCACTGTTTGTTAGCGTTCTTGGTCAATGTCAGCATTCTGGGTCAGTGTCAGCATCCTAGGACACTGTAAGCATTCTGGGTCAGTGTCAGCTTTCTAGGACACTGTCATCATTCTGGGCCACTGTCAGCATCCTAGGACACTGTCAGCATTCTTGGACACTGTCAGTATTCTGGGTCACTGTCAGCATTGTGGGACACTGTCAGCCTTCTAGGTCACTGTCAGCATCCTAGGACACAGTCAGCATTCTGAGCCACTGTCAGCGTTTGGCTCATTGCATGAAGGAGGCTGACACTACGTGTTTTTTTCCATAATAAATCAGTGACACTCTTTGAAAAGGATAAGAAAAATGATAAAATCATACAGAATTAAATTAACAAACATAAATATTATTATTATTATTATTATTATTCAGACTGAGACCTTCAGAGCGCGCATGCGCAGACTATGAAGGACCCCCAAAAATCTCATTATAATTAAAACAACCTCTACGGTTGGTATAATCAACGTATAATCATCGATGACATAAGTTGTTTGTTGATCTTGAATCGTAAAGGGTTGTGATTGGGAGTCGATAAACACTTAGTCTACTGTGTACAATATATGCATACTCACCGCCGTACCTCTCTCTCTCTCTCTCTCTCTCTCTCTCTCTCTCTCTCTCTCTGTTTTGACAGCCGTCATCAGAGAAATATCTCAGTAGAATTTTATGAGTTTGGACTCTCTCTCTCTCTCTCTCTCTCATGTTTGTCGTCGTTTGTTGGATTACGTCATTCCTTGACTCTCTCTCTCTCTCTCTTCTCTCTCTCTCTCAACACTGCATTATGATTCTGTCTGCCGAGAATCGAGTGTAGGGTGACGCTCCTCCTCCTCCCCCTCCTCCCCCATTCACTAATTTCAGCTCATTTTAAAATCTGTTTGATGGGATCGAAGGACCATAGTTATCATCCTCGTTGGTTACGTAACGGCTAATAAATCATTCTCTCTCTCTCTCTCTCTCTCTCTCTCTCTCTCTCTCTCTCTCTCTCAGGACAACTCACGAAGGACCCTTTGTGGCGTAACTATTTTAAGAGACGTTTTAGGACACTAATAAGGAGACTATTTTAAGACACCATTTAAAGACACTATTTTAGGACACTATTTAATGACCCTATTTTAGAACAATGTTTAATTACCCTATTTTAGGAAACTATTGTAGGAGACTATTTTAGTACACTATTTAAAGACACTATTTTAAGAGACCATTTTAGGACAGTATTTTAAGACAGTATTTTAGGACACTATTTTAAGAGACCATTTTAGGACACTATTTATAGAGACTATTTTACAACATTATTTTAAGACACTATTTTAGGACACTATTTTAAGAGACTATTTTAAAACACTGTTTTAAGACTAATTTAGGACACTATTTAAAGACACTACTTTAAGAGAATATTTTAGGACATTATTGTAGGACACTATTTAAGGAGACTATTTTAGGACACTTATAAGGTGACTATTTTAGGAAACCATTTTTTAAGAGACGTTTTAGGACACTGATAGAGAGATGATTTTAGGAAACTAATAAGGAGAGTATTTTTTGGACACTATTTTAAGAGACTATTTTACGACACTATTTTAAGACAAAATTTAAGAGACTATTTTAGGAGACTATTTTGGGACACAGTTTAAAGACACTATTTTAGAACACTAATGTAGGAGACTATTCTCGGATCGGTCACCACCAGCTCGCCTGCGTGACTGGGTACGTTTTGGTTTTCCAAAAGAATGCTTGTATTTAGTAGTTTTTTTTTTCTTTTTTACGTTCCATGAAATATTACCTACCATTTCGAAGCCCGATTTTCCTCGAGCAGTTTTTTTTATCTACTTTTTTATATATATATTTTTCTCTTTTACAAGATTCCTTTGTATCCAAACCACCTCGAGTTATCAAAAGCAGAAACCGTTGCAGGGCTGAATAAGTTCGTGTGCCATAGTTTTTTTTTTTTAATGGCTATGAAAAGTTTTTATTTTTTATTGTTCCTTTCTGAATTCAGTTGCTCCTTTGTGCCAACAGGCAAGGCAACTGTTGATAAAGTACGATTGTGCCCTTTCAAAGGACGCGGCCGTCGCCAAAAGCAAAGATCGTTTGTAAGATAAAAAAAAAAAAGAGAATATTCTTTCTTCCTTTCTTTCTTTTTATTTTGTTTTCGTGACACCGGACGAGGTTCTGAGAGTATTAAAAGACAGTTTGTTTTAGCTACTGTTTTTTATTTTTATTTTTAATTTTTATAAATATCCATCTATATTTCCTCTTGTTATATGTAAATGGTTCATGTATATATATCTATATATATATATATATAATCTATACCTATATATATATATTATCTTATATATATCTATATATATATATATATATTATATATCTATATATATATAAGATATATAGATATATATATATATATATATATATTTATATATATATATCTATATTTATCTATCTATGTACCTATATATATATATATACATATATATGTATATATATATATATATATATATATGTATATATATTTATGTGGTGTATGTATATGTATATATCATATATGAATAAGTATCTACATTGTACGTAAGTATTTGTGTACAAATGAACCCGTAGTTTACGTAAGCCGAATACAAATATATATATATAAATCTATTAGAGCGAACTCTATCAATATATCATCATCGACGGGGGGTGGGGGGTGTTGGCATTTGAATCAGAATCAGAATTCCTCGTAAAAGTCACGAGGGTCATTAGTCTGGATTTATAACTGGGAAAGGACACCCTAAATTGATTTAGGAGTTTGAAAAGGAATTGTTACCTAGGGGGGAATGAGCGAAGGAATGGTCAGTCCCGTTTTTATTTGTCTGGTAGGTTTCTCTCTCTCTCTCTCTCTCTCTCTCTCTCTCTCTCTCTCTCTCTCAGAAAGGTGAAAGGTTAACATATATAATATGGATTATACTTTTAAGGAGGAATTTCTCATCCTTTATTGTAATGTACTTTCTTATCACAACTTTCTCTCTCTCTCTCTCTCTCTCTCACACACACACACACACATAAAATTAACATAGATAATATGCATGTTAATTCTACGACGCATGACTCGTTATTGAGTAGTTTTATAGGAACAAGTTCTCATTCTTTCATTTGTACTTCTCTCTCTCTCTCTCTCTCTCTCTCTCTCTCTCTCTCTCTCTCTCTCTCTCTCCTACTATATTTCTTCTTTATTTGTTTTTTGTTTGTAAATATTCATCTATCGAGTTCACGTCGTCATCACAATCCCACCTAAACTCAAAAGGAGTTCAACCAAACTTGGCACAAAGCTAAATCATGCATAAGTAATCATGAAGGGAGAGCGTCCATTTATTTCAGTCAGTCTGTCTGTCTGTCTGTCTGTCTACCTGTTATTGTATGGCATAACTGACTATACTAACCCTGGCAATTCAATTTGCAAGCGCTTTGCCACAAGGTGAAATTATGGGCCCAAAGACCGTAGAGTTGTTTATGTACCTGATTTCTAAATTTTAAGTTTTTTTATGTGCCCTGATTTCAGCAATTTAAGATGAATTTTTCACTATTGCTTTTCATTCTCCTCCAGTAAAAAACAAATAAAAACAACGTTAGTTACCCTGCGACCTTGGCTATGACCTTCATGCTAAAAATAGAGAGGAAACTGTCTAGACAGGATTCTTATTCTGAAGGGGAATCTGTTGGTGGTATCTTCGTATTGATTCCAATTCTGTTTTTAATTTGCAAAGTTATTTTTATCATTGTTTGAGTGATAGGTAAGCAGGTGGTAATTTGATATTGTTTGAATTCCGTGTGTAATTGGCAAATTTATATAATTTTTTAAGTGATTGGTTTATGTTACTATCTTATTCTTCATTATGCCCAATAATTCTTCTTTTATTTTAATCTCTTGTTTATTTCATTCTTTTCACTTCACTCATTCCATTCAATGATTCTTAATTCAGAGCATTTTCAGTAACTTTCTGTATCCAGCTTTTTTCAAAAATCTGTTCTTGACTTATGTCGAAAATCTTAAGAATACAACAGGGTATTCTTGAAGGCTTTCTTAACCAAGTTTATATAAAAAAAATACTATTCCTCATTTTTATCCAGTTTTATCTAAAATATGATTTTCGCGTATGTCGAAAATCTTAAGAATACAACATTATATTCTTGAAGGCTTTCTTAACCAAGTTGATTATATATATATATATATATATATATATATATATATATATATATATATATATATATATATATATATATATATATATATATATATATATATATATATATATATATATAATTCCATTCTTCATTTTCGTTAACATTCTTGGTGTTGGTCTTCAATGAACGTGTTCTGCTCACACCAGCTGATTCATGCTTGTCATTCACGAATTCCTGTTATTCTTAAATGTGCACAAGGTCAACAATAACCTATTCTTCTTCTACTTCTGAAATTTTGCCTCGAGACCTCATCTCACGTGTGTCTGCCATGTGAGCAGTTGCTAGCTAGGTTGGCCAGTGTCTGACCCAGTTGTTTCTGTGCACACGTGGAAATATGAAATGTCGCAAGGGAAGAATGTACAATCTAGGTTAATAGTTTCAGATTTTTTCAACTAAAATGCATGAAGATCTGGTCTGTTTCCGTCAGTACGTTAAGTCTGGCGTGGTAGTTATGATAATATAAAGGAGGTCGGGTTACAATGAATGATAATGAATTCCACGTTGCCGATGTGTTTCTTCTTTACAGTGTATGAACGTTGAACCAAGTATTGTTGTTTTCATATCAAATCAACTCGAATGATGTTGCCATCCTGTTTAACAAGACGTGTTTTAGACAAGTTGTATGTAGTACGTCCTTCGTAGGTTTCCATAATTATGATTAGCGTAGCATGGTCAATTTGAACATAGTCACAAATATGACTTAACATACAGAAGGGATGCTTATATAAACTACTGATTTAAGTTCTTAGTCATAAATATAACTTAACAGGCAGAAAGAATGCTTATATAAACTACTTATTCAACTTCTTTTAAGTAATTTGTACTCAGCTTCCCAACAGCCTCACAAAAAAGAAGAGATTATATTGCATGAGAGAATGCAACACCAGGAGACCCACCATTGTTCTCTGTACTGCAATAAAAAAATGCTAGTGCATTTATTTGTTCCCCAAATGCAATTGCAGACTTTGCAGAAGAAACATGAAGTCATGCTTTGACGTCTCTTATTGGAAGGGGGCGGTGAAGGGCGTTGAGAGATGGGCCCCTTGGCCAAGGGGCCCACAGGGTATAGGTATAGGAGGGTAGTGTCAGTAAGCCATCCTGCGTGAATTAGCACTTTCTGCCAAATGCTGGGCAACCTCTGCGTCTTTGGATGTACATTCAGAAGTAACAATGTATTTCTTAGAAGAAATTTGGCCGAAATGCTTAGAATAAACTGCTAACTTTGAACATACTATTTACGCAAAGGCATTCTTCAGTATTTCCTTCATTATGAAAGTAGCTGTTTTGTAAACGAATTCGACGAAAATACCCTTCGTGGATTTTTACGCGAGAGGCAAACGGTGAGACGAAAGTAGGACGCACAAGATAGAAACTCTTCGAAAAATCTTATAAAAGCACAGGCACAACAACCCTGACTAGGAATTAGTCAGAGGAAATGAAGAAATCTAATTCTATACAATTGATGGCGAGACAGATAGTTCAGGCTATATTTGGTATAAACAAATACAGTGTGACAATTGCGTTCAATCCACACGTGATGACAATCAGGCTCATTTGTGTTATATATAAAATCAAGAATTAACTTGCTTCGTTTACGATTTGGAGAGAATC
>NC_087217.1:43977317-43982317 GCF_015104395.2 Macrobrachium nipponense | reverse complement strand
TTGGAAATTAGCGTGTTTTTGCTGGAAGTAAATTTGACGCTATGTGACTGACTGTACCCGACCCTAAGGAGGTAATCAAAGGGATTTGATTGAAAATTTGTATTATATGATAAAATATACAGAAATATGGAGCTCATCAAGATGACTTTATTGACGAAAATATTAGGCTTGATCATTTAAGATTGATTGAAGGATTAATACCCTGGCGTCACATTGTCTACTGCTAATTGACCTAAATCTGTTCACAATAATTTGAAAGACTCGTGGTCCCCTTAGGAGAGTAGTGCCGCCTGTGCACCTCGCTTGCTGCACAGTAGGCGTTACTAAAGGGCTTCCGTAGCATCCCCAAGGCCCGTAGTTGCGCCCATTTTTTCTATCCTTTTACTTTACCTCCATACCCGCATCCAATCTTCAATTTTGCTGTCCAACCTGTCGAATTATTCCTTACTGAAATATAAAAGATTTTGGGGTGTTATGCAAGTGTTAATAGGTCTTTATGTGCGCATAAATATGCTTACAGTGCACCGCGCGAAGTTCTCATAGCAGAGAACTTCACTGTTCATTGTCTTGTTTATGTATAATAGAGACAAATGACACATCTCTGGGGAGGTTCTTGACGTTCATGAATCATGTTGCCAAGTTCATTCCTGTCTCATATACTGAGAGCAATTGAAGATCTCTCTCTCACTCTCTCTCTCGTCCTCTCTCCTCTCTCTCTCTCTCGCTCTCTCTCTTCCCTCTCTCATCTCAAATTCTCCTCTCTCTCTTCTCTCTCTTTGAACGACAGTGGTAACGATAGGTTTCATGATAGCAAAAGTCTCTCTCTCTCTCTCTCTCTCTCTCTCTCTCTCTCTCTCTCTCTCTCATATTACTTTCGACGCTTCCCTGCTCTCTCTCTCTCTCTCGAATATATATATATATATATATATATATATATATATATATATATTATATTATATATATATATATATATATATATAACGTTTGGGGTGGGGGGAGATGGGTGCGGGGGGGGTGGGGATGGTTAAGGACCTCTGTTGTCGTCTTTAGGAGGCTTTGCAAAAGTAGGCACACGAGTGTTTTGGTCCTTGACTTAAGGACGTCTGGGAAAGCTATCCGGGACAGACGGAGAGAGAGAGAGAGAGAGAGAGAGAGAGAGAGAGAGAGAGAGAGAGAGAGAAGTCTTCCGCCATACATGATATGTAACGAATAGTACCTTACAAAATATCCTTTCAACTAATGTGTTGTTTTTTTAAGTAAATATTTAATTCATATTTCAGTTTACGAAGGAAAATTGAAAACAACGGAGTTGGTGCTAGACCTTTCGACACGCCGTCTTTTACAAGCAGAATCAGCTAGTACAGGACCGAGTGTCGAAAGGCCTATAAGCAACCACTAACTTGTTTCGCTTTCCCTTCGTGGCAGTTGCCTTTATTTATATATATTCATCACGTTCAATATCTTCGTGATTCAGTTATACAAATAACGGTACATATATATACTATATATACACGCACACACACACACACACATATATATATATATATATATATATATATATATATATATATATGTATGTATATATATATATATATATATATATATATATATATATATATATATATCACATAAATGGGAAAAGAGAGTCTTTTACACTTTGCAGTAAATGTTTTTTATTTTTTGTTTTGTCCAGGGTAATGGGATGATGGCATCTCCATATAATATTATTATTATTATTATTATTAACCAAACAAAAACTTCTTTCAGTTTTTTTCTGAAGATTGAAAAAGAAACCCACAAAATTACTGTGCATAACGTGTTTACTTATTAGTATTTACATTTTATTTTACTCAACACTCGAGTACTTTCAGTGTTGAGTATAATAAAATGTAAACTATAAGTAAACACGTTATGCACAGTAATTTTGTGGGTTTCTTTTTAAATTATTATTATTATTATTGAAAAAAATAGCCATTATTTTCAATAAAGTCAATATTAATGAAGGTCTTCTTACGGCATATATTATTATTATTATTATTATTATTATTATTATTATTATTATTATCGTACTTAACAAGCAGACCCTCTCTCAAGCATACTTTATTAAAAATAATGGCTACTTCAGCAGCGTTACACTTGTAGAGATTCTTCTCTATTTTCCGAATAGCGGCTGTTTCCGTGCTACTTAGACAGGCTAGTAGAGCGCCTATGGAGGTCATGATCAAATACAGAGTCAAAATTGGTGTATATATTTGAATTTTACAGATAAACTATGATACCTGAGTTATCAAAGTCATTAACGATATATATATATATATATATATATTATATATATATATATATATATATATATATATATATATATATATATATATATATATATGTCTCTCTCTCTCTCTCTCTCTCTCTCTTTTTCTTGAAGCAAGTGAGCTTTCGTCTGGAGCTGCCAGACATCCTTGGGCTGGGAAGCTGAGGATGGACTAATCTTGGAGCGGTGTCCGTCCTCGTTTATATTTGGAGTTGACAGCAGGGGGTCTGCCCTATGCTGATCTACTATTGGCTGGTGGCGGTAGGTCTTCGTTTTCATTGGTGTCTTGAACCGGGTCTCAAGCCACTTTCCACGCGTTGATGGTTGCGATGCTGTAAGTCCTGCAGCCGCCTTGACCTCCTTAGCGGCGCGGTTACGTTGATGGGCGTTTCGCTACGCTGCGGGACGTCACGGCTAACTTGATTATGGTTGGCTGCAGGAGTATCTCGTTCGGGGGCGTTGTCTTCCGTAGAGTTGTCGTGCTCGGTGGTGTCATTGTTGGTGGCAGGTCTTCTCATACTCGTAGGGAGGAGAAATTCTTCCTGCGTCGTATTTAGTGTAGGTTTTACTTGCTGGATGAGAAGCGCCTCCAGCAGGCGTAACCGACGGGCATCAGGGGCCTTCCCGATGATCTTCGTGTTTTGGATGATCACATCCCGGGAGATGGCCTCTTGATGTTTGTTGCGGGCGTGATTCTTGATAGCCCCCTCTTGGGCGTGGCATGAGAGTCTCTTCGACAGGCGCATGGTAGTCATACCAAACGTAGGCGCCGCTGCAACCGCGGACTGGGCATGTATACTGGTACAACACATGCGTCTGCTTCAGGGGTCTCGTACCTGTGGAGAGGGGTTATTTTTCATAATAAGGTCGCGCGTCCTCCGATTCTGGTAGTAAATAATTAGGTCGATATTTTTGGTGTCGTCGGACGGGGATACATTTTCAGAAATAATTTTCTTACTGAGTCCTCTTCTTCACGGTAATGTGAACTCATGAAGGCTTTATAATACAGCTTGATATTATCCTGGGGGCGGGGTTGCGGGCTCTCACTACCGTACCATTTCTCCAGGGCTGTACGGACTTCTCTGCTTATTAATTTATTTGAATACCCGTTATATACGAGTACTTGGGAGGCGCGGTCGAGTTCCTGATGAGTATCCTGCCAGGTCGAGCAGTGGGAGAGGGCCCTCCTGACGAAGGCCCTGACGGTCGTGTTTTTGAATCTGGCGGGACACTCGCTATCACCATTGAGGCAAAGTCCTAGGTTGGTTTTCTTTGTGTAGACGGAAGTACGGAGGCCGTCTTCCGTCTTACTCACAAGGACGTCGAGGAAGGGGAGCCGATCGTCGGTGCTGTATTCAACCGTGTAATTCAGCACGCTGCACTGCTGAAATGCCTGACGGAGGGCTTCTACCTCATTTTTGGCGTCGACTTGAACAGAGATGTCGTCGATATATCGTCCATAGCTGCGGGGTTGCTGCATCCTAGCAAAGACTCGTTCCTCCACGGTGCCCATGTAAAAGTTAGCGAAGAGTACCCCCAGTGGGGAGCCCATCGCTACGCCGTCCTTTCGGCGGTACATCTGGCCACGGTGGGTGGAGAAAGGGGCCTTCTTCGTGCTGATATCCAGCAGCGTACGGAGCGAGGCTTCGGGTATGTTGAGGGGCGCCGTCGACCGACTCCTGTAGACACTCTCAAGGATGATGTCAATGGTTTCGTCGACAGGCACGTTCATAAACAGGGACTCTACGTCCAGCGAGGCGATAATCCCGGTGCCAGGGGCGTCCTTGATGACTTCTAGGAATTCTACTGACGACTGCAGGCTGTACCGACTCGGGACGTAGGGGGTCAAAATTTGGTTAAGACGTTTAGCCAAGCCGCTATTCGGAAAATAGAGAAGAATCTCTACAAGTGTAACGCTGCTGAAGTAGCCATTACTTTTAATAAAGCATTATTATTATTATTATTATTATTATTATTATTATTATTATTATTATTATTATTATTATTATTATCATACAGAAGATGAACCGTGTTCCTGTGGAACAAGCCCATACGAGCCATTGACATGAAATATGGTTGGTAAGTTGGAATTACAATGGCACACGAGAGTCACTTATGACGAGAGATGAGCTGTAGTAATACGTTCCAAGGACTGAGATTAACTTTGAAGTCTCTTTAGGAAAAGGGGGGGAAAAATAGTCGAGATAATACTTGGACTTGTTACGAACAGTTTTTTTGGAAGTCTTGTTGTAACTAGAACGCAGAGATGTGTTGGGTACACACAAAAACTAGTAAGAAATACGTATAATGTATGAAACTCTCACATGAGCCCTATGAAACGTTCAGCCACGGCACGGTGGTGGCCTGTGATGTTTCAAGGCTAAATTTAACCTCAAGCAAAATAAAAAAACTACTGAGGCTAGAGGCTGCAATTTGGTATGTTTAATAACTGGAGGGTGGGTGATCTACATACCAGTTTGCAGCCCTCTAGCCCCAGTAGTTTCTAAGATCTGAGAGCGGACAGAAAAAGCGCGGAAGGACAGACAAATAGCCATCTAAATCGTTTTCTCTTACAGACAACTTAAGAGAAAAAATAAATACAAGTGTCACTCTCACCAAGAGCTGCAATTATGCACACACACATTCATGCTTCACAACGATGACGCTGCGAAAAGCTTCGAATTAATTGCAT
>NC_087217.1:43964817-43969817 GCF_015104395.2 Macrobrachium nipponense | reverse complement strand
TACATAAAGTTGAAAAAATTATATATAATTTTTTTTTTATCAGAAGAAGCTATATATTGAAACGGAGTATTGCATTGTGATTTTAATCAAATTGAAGTTTACATATATATATATATATATAATATATATATATATATATATATATAGAGAGAGAGTAGAGAGAGGAGAGAGAGAGAGAGAGAGAGAGAAGAGAGAGAGAGAGAGAGAGAGAGAGAGAGAGAGAGAACTTTAATCTGGACATCGCAGAGAACAGAAATGGCAAAGAAATTCAATTTAACATCTTCATAAAAAAAACTACAAAAAATATTAGACAAAATTCTTAACTAAAAAAAGAAAATTAAATAAAAAAAAAGCACTCGCGATTAAATTATTTATGAAGGTCTGTCTAGGTTTTCTTTTATTCTTTTTTACTCAGATCTTTTTTTTTTTTACTCTGACAGTTAAACTTTTTCTTTATTATTTTTTTAATCAGCTGACGAGTGAAGTTGGAGTACACTCTGTACATTGTCTTGACAACGATGCTTTATGTAACGAAAGGAGAAAAGGGGAGCTGGGTGGGGGGAGGGGGTGGTGAAGGGTAGGGGTTGGTTAGGGGAAGGGGAAGGAGGAGGGGTGATAAAGAAGGTACAAAGTATTCTAAAAGAAATAACTTAAAAACTCGTTTCTGTGAAAATGTCGTGTGTATGTGTCTTTGTTCGTGTTTGATGTCCGTTTTAAATAATAGCGTTAGATATATTAAATTTTATAGTACGTTTTTAATACCAGTTATATTTAATACATTTTTAATGTATCTCATATATTTTTAATGTCTATCTTATTTACTTTATTTTTAGTATTTTGATATTTTTTCATATATTTTTTAGATATTTTTGGTATCATTTTAATATATTTTAAATAATGTTTATATATTTATTGCGTATTTTATATATTGAATAATATTTTATTTTATAAATTTTACATATATTTAAGAATATTTTAAATATGTAAATATATGCGTAATATATCGATCATATACTAAATTATATTAAATATGTAGTAAAATATATTGAAAGTATATAAAAAATATGTTAAGATATATATAAATATATTGAAAATATATATAAGATATATTAAGACATAAAAATATATTAAAAATATTAAAATTAATTTATTTCAATATATTTCAATATATCTTTAAAGAGGTTCTGGAATATTTATGTACTTCGAAATCATAGCAACGCTTTAAAGTATATTTTCAATATATTTCAGTGATTTTGTTAAATATGCAATATATTTGATTCGGTTGTCAAGTGAAACGAAGAATATTTGAAACCCAGACCATAGCAACTTTTCAGAATTATTTTCCTTGAATATTTCTTAGTCTCTTTTAATATCTTGTAAGTATATTTCGTATATTCATTTTGAATATTTTTAGTTATATTTCAAGAAGGTTCTCAAAGACACACCCGTTGCCAAGCATCCAAACCGCGGCATCTTTTCAGAAAGAGTTTCCCTGTTATATTTTTTGTTGTTGCGTAGCAGCCACGATATATATAATTACAATCATAATCTTCCCAAGGAACGAATGTTGCTCAGCAATCATTGCTGACCGCAGGCCGTTGCTGCTTCCCTAGCAGTGAGGAATCCATTTCTTGCTGATGATAGGATTTTAATTCTTAGAGGATATTATGGCTCGTTTTACTGTGCCTTGCTTTGTGTGTGTGATAAGTAGAATAAAAATTTTCTACAAACACACACACTTGTGTAGAGGACGATAGTAGAGGAAGACGTATACATCCTTACACACATGTATAGATCCAGTGTGAATGTAGAGTAACACACATGTAGAACATACATACGTACATACACACACATACGCACTTGTAGATCTAGCGTGAATGTAAAGGGAAACACAGACACAAACGTACACACATACATGGGTATCAAGCGTGAATGTAAGGAAGATACACACACACACACACACGTGTAGATCATGTGTGCATTCAGACGATTTCACCCACGCTTTCACCCCTACGACTAAACGTGTTCATAAATATAAATGAACAAAACAGAACTTCGAGTGCATATATATATATATATATATATATATATAGATATATATATATATATATATATATATATATATATATATATATATATATGATATATATTATATATTATAATATATATATAGTGTCTTTGACATTAGGTTAAATATATACTTACTGCAGACTTTTAAATCTACTATATGACACATCCACTCAACTGGACTCATTTACCTTGCTCTCACACCGCGAACGTTTTCGTGCCCGCGTCTCCGTGTGCAACTTGGAACGTTTCCGTATAGAGACTTGATAGAGAGGGCACTGCAGTCTCTTATCCCTCTTTCAAAGAGAAAAAAAATATATGTATGTATATTTAACGAAAAAATCAAATAAAAAAGATTTTCTTCATCTTAGTACATCATCTTTTCATCCTGGAGAAGAAGAAAGTCATTGCTGGGAACGTTTTTTTTTTTAATCCGAAGAAAGAAACAAAGAGAAAGAGAGGGAAGTCTGCAGTCTGGTCAGCCCTTCAGGCTGCCTGTGGTGTCTAGGGGGAGAAGGGGGAGAGAGGGAAGGGGAGTGGTAGGAGTAGAAGGGAGAGGGAGAAGAGAGTAAGCGAAAGAAAGGAGGGGGGGGAGGGGGGGAATGAAAGCCTCAATGGGCTCTCGTACCTTATGGAGAGTTCTTGTAACAACTGCGGAAATATAAGAATTAGATGGGAGAAGGGGGAGGGGGAGGAAGCCCATAGGAGGTTTGGGTACGTAGATGCGCGTATGGTGAGAGGGGAGGGGGAGGGGGGAGTCTGTCAGGAATCAAGACTATGTTGATTATATACTAGATGTCTCCAAGTATTTTTTTATATATTTATTATTACAAGGAAGGAGGAATTGCAGGTTGGAAGGGGGAAGGGCGGAGGGGTGAAGGAGGGAGAAAGGGGGAGATCGTGAGGGAAGGAGGGAGGGGGAGGTTTTAATTGACGTCACTAGATTAATTTCTTTGTGAGTTTTTTGAACCACTTCTCGTCACTGCAAAAGGTATTTTTAAATCGATTTCCCTACTCCATGTTTCAGTATAGGGGTTATTTTTTTATTTTATTTCAAAGGTGAGGGTATCTCTCTCTCTCTCTCTCTCTCTCTCTCTCTCTCTCTCTCTCTCTCTCCTCCGAGACTTATCTTCTGCAGCCGTGTGGGTCACTTAGTAGTCTACCCCACTGATTTATGTAGATCCCGTCGGCTTTGGCGTCGCAAACTTATGGGCCAAACCCATTAAGCTTTTATAGGGTAATGGCCCACCGAGGGGGCCCATTAAAAATGGGAGATCTATGGGGAGAAAGAGGAGGGGTTTTCTCAGGTAAGAATTTAGCGAAAGAAAGATTCTGTGTGGGGAAATAAGGACCTTTTTTGGGGGGAGAAGTTTTTCCTTTGGGTAGCCTTGTGGGGAATAATTCTTCAGTGGATGGCTAATAGAGAAAAAGAAAGTGTTTTGAATGGGGGGTAAGAAAGTTGATGGAATTGTAAGGGAAGAAAGTCTTGATGGAATTGTAAGGGAAGAAAATCTCGATGGAATTGTAAGGGAAGAAAGTAGCGATGGAACTCTAAGAGAAGAAAGTCTTGATGGAATTGTAAGGGAAGAAAGTCGCGATGGAACTCTAAGAGAAGAAAGTCTTGATGGAATTATAAGGGAAGAAATTCTCGATTGAATTGCAAAGGAAAAATGTCTCAATGGAATTGTAAGGGAAGAAAGTTTCGATGGAATTGCAAGGAAAGAAAGTCTTGATGGAATTGCAAGGGAAAAAAAGTCTTGATGGAAATGTGAGAAAAGAAAGTCATGGTGGAATTGCAAGGGAAGAAAGTCTTGATGGAAATGTGAGAGAAGAGTCTTGATTGAATTGTAAGGGAAGAAACTCTTGATGCTATTGTAAAGGAAGAAAGTCTTCATGAAATTGTAAGAGAAGAAAGTCTTGATAGAATTGTAAGGGAAGAAACTCTTGATGCTATTGTAAGGGAAGAAAGTCTTCATGAAATTGTAAGAGAAGGTCTTGATGGAATTGCAAGAGAAGAAAGTCTTGATGGAACTGTAAGAGGAGAAAGTCTTAATGGAATTGTAAGGGAAGAAAGTTTAGAAAGTTTGTTATATGGAAATCTTTGCAAAGCTTCAATTGCTCTGGGCTATTCCCACGTTAATGTGTATATTATGAATAATATAAATACTATAATATTGATAACGGTAATAATGCCAAGAGTAAGACAGACAGACAGACAGACAGACAACAGACACGAACAAAGGACGAATCAAGGGGCACTTGAACCAAAGCTGAGTGAGCGAAGGTCACTTGGCTAATGGTAATTCCAGGTTGGAAAGAGTGGCTGTTGGAAGATATCTGCTTTCTGCGAGCCTATTTCGGTTATGGCCTCTTCCGTGTATGTGTGTGTGTGTGTGTGTGTGTTGTGGCCAAAGGGGAAAGAAGGGGAAGGAGGACAGGGGAGGAGAAGGGGGAGGGAGCGACCCCCTCCCCCAATTCGAACCCAGGCTTGAGTCACGCTCAGCACCCACGTGAGTCCTCCCTATATATCCACACTGCTGCTGGAGTTGGTGCTTGCCGAATCCACGTGATTTCCTGCGTTCAAAACTCATACCCCCTTCTCCCCCTCCCCACCCTCTCTCTCTCTCTCTCTGTCTCTCTCTCTCTCTCTCTCTCTCTCACATGTAGGAGATGATGATGGTTGGCTGATGCCTGCTGCAAGCGACTGATTGATTGCTGAGCGGCAGCGTGGGTTGAAGATGAGGTATACAAGGAAGAGAGAGAGAGAGTCAAGGCAGGGCTTTGTTCTGTAAGCTGGCTTTCCTTGTGACCTACATAATGATGGTTCAAGTTCACATCCATCCCATGATGTTCAAGCACAAAAACGTTTTTTTTTTTCATTCTGACTTTGGTTAGTCTTTGTTCAGTTTGTTCATTCTTTTTTACGGTTTGTT